>NW_027361688.1:24070000-24082500 GCF_039654945.1 Dendrobates tinctorius
TCAGGTTCTTGACGAGAACTAAAGCAAAACGAACATTTTACTTTTTTCACAAAAAAATTACTTTGTAACCTTTTTTTTTTATTTTCACAAGGGTATCAGGAGAAAATGGACCACAAAATTTTTGTGCAATTTCTCCCGAGTACGCCGATACCCCGTATGTGGGGGAAAGCCACTGTTTGGGTGCATGGCAGAGCTCAGAAGGGAGGGAGCAGTTTGACTTTTTGAACGTATAACTGTCTGGAATCAATGGTGGCGCCATCTCGCGTTTGGAGACCTCATAATGTACCTAAACAGTGGAAACTCCCCAATTCTAACTCCAATCCCAACATACCGCCAAACCCCAACCTCAACCCTAACTTTAGCTCCAACACTCGCCCAACTCTAACCCTAATAAAAAAAAAATATTTACTTCCATTTTTTCATTATTTTTAGCTAAGGGGGGTGATAAAGGGGGGTTGATTTACTATTTTTTTTTATTTTGATCACTGTGATTGGGTCTATCACAGTGATCAAAATGAACCAATAGGAAAAATGTCCTATTGTTGCCAGGTGCTGGCCGGCAGATCTCGGCGGCGGGCGCACTGCGCATGTGCCCGTCATTTTCTCCTGGAAGAAGATGCCGCCAGCCTGGGAGATTTCATGGGGAGTTGCAAGGACAACGAAGGTGCTAGGGGGGAACCGGGGTCCCTATTTCTCTCTCCTCTGATGTGCGATCACATTAGAGGAGAGAAATTAAATGGAAAATTCAGACTCTGAGGGGGGGCGCCAAACCCTTATTCCTCAGCACGATTAAAGTACCCTTAACTAACGCCGTTAAAAGGCGTATCGGCGGTCATTAAGGGTTAAGAAAGTTGCAAAAATTGTAGTAGTACAAAAAACAGCTTTAACTGCATAAAAACGAGAATATATTTAGGATGATCGTCGGGACCCTGTAGATCGATAACACGTGGAATAGGCAGGGAGGATGAGACCTTACATAGAGAGAGGCCCCCTCTCCTCCTGTCTCTTCACATTACCGCTAGAGACGATTTTGACAAATAAGAAATGGAGAAGGGATGGAGTTAATGAATCAGAGCTACAACAATGTCCGCAGTAGCGGGACGGCTGTGACGGGAGGCAGGTCTGGTCAGGCAGTGAGACGGTAAGCCTTGATTACTTCCGTTGCAATATAAACCATATGCTGAAAGCTCGGCTGGAAGGTGCCAGACTGTGAGACGTCCATGAGTGGCACCGTCAACCCCATCCGCACTGATCGCGGCTCATGATCATTACTTACGCTCAGGATGTGCTTTGCTGAGTAAAACCGTTACAACCAGATGCAGACGAGCGTATTATGGACGCAAATCCCAACCTGACGGGCGGCTCTAATAACCAGAGCTGACAGCACCACAGATCCCTATAATGCGGGTAGCCGTAAAGTGGCCTCAAGGTGCATTCACACTGCATGTAGTGTGCCCGGTCGGTGTATGCGCCACCTCATGGAGGCCAGGTGGCATACGGCGATATACTGGAAGGAAGAGCTTATTCTGCTGTGTCGCTCCTGGAAAAAAAATCTATAATGTGAAGTAAGAGCATATGTGCAAAAATGTAATGCTTATTCACCGGCATATGTGGGTGGTACGCTTCAAAATCCAGGATTTCCGCCAAATTCAGGTGATATAGAAAACCGCTGATGGCTAAACACACAGTACCTACACTACTGATTAGTAGTCGACTCCCAAATTTGTCAATGCCATAATCCCTTATGTAGAGTCCAGTCCATATTGGTGGATTTACCTGATGCTAGATGAGGATGTTTGAGGGCCTTAAGACCACTACAATCGCCACCCATGCTCCCCAACCGCAAGGCCATGTGCTGCCCTGCTCCATTCAGGACACGAGCTCCACACTTCATGCTCCTTGCACTTCATGATTCATGCTCTAGCTCCTCGGAGAAGCAGCAGGAAAGGAGGACGGGGTTCCCTGATCGTGCCGATCAGAGGGTGTCCCTCAATCTAAAATTTATTACCTATCCAGTGGATAGTCTTAGTTACTCACCGGTTAACGGTGTTTTTCGGAGTCCATGACAGCACCACCTGAGAGAGGGGATCCGCCCTTCAGGAACAGGAAACCTACAGATACAAAAGGGAGGCACCTCTCCCACGCATCAGATGGATTACAGAGCACAAGAGGACCACAATGGTTAATGGCAAAATTTATATACAGTACTTTTACACAACTATTCCTTACCAGTGTACATACAAGAGGAAGAAGTGCACACCCAAATTTAAACTAAAGGGAGGGAATATACGGGTGCTGTCATGGACTCCGAAAAACACCGTTAACCGGTGAGTAACTAAGACTTTATGGGTCGTCCATGACAGCACCACCTGAGAGAATTACAGAGAGTAATCACCACTTTAGGGGGGGACCACAGCCTGCAGAACCCTGATACCGAAGGAGAGGTCTGCAGAAGCACCCAAGTCTAGCCTATAATGACTATAAAAAGTGCTCGGAGAGGACCAAGTGGCCGCCTTACAAATCTGGTCGATGGAGACTTCCGATCTCTCGGCCCACGAGGTCGCCACGGCTCTGGTGGAATGCGCCTTCAATTTCTCCGGAGCTACTCTACCTTTTGAGGTATAAGCTAACGAGATTGCTTCTCTAATCCATCTGGCTAGTGTACTTTTGGACACCCTAAGACCTTTCCTAGGGCCTTGGTAGGAGACAAAGAGGGCATTGTCCTTCTTCCAGGGATCGGTAGCCGTTAGATACTCCAAGAGGCATCTCCTAACGTCTAAAGTGTGTAGCTTCTCCTCTTTCTCATTAGTTGGTTTAGGGAGGAAGGATGGAAGGACTATTTCCTGCGACCTATGAAAGCTGGAGGCTACTTTTGGTAAATACGCTGGGTCAGGTCTAAGTATTACCCTATCCTCTTTTATCTGAAGAAAAGGTGGGCGCCTAGACAATGCCTGAATGTTGCTTACCCTACGGGCTGACGTTATGGCTATCAGGAAAGCTATCTTGAGGGACAGGCTCCTAATAGAGGCTGACGAGATGGGTTCAAATGGCACTTCTGTCATGGCTGTGAGGACTAGGTTCAAATCCCATGGCGTGAGTCTATTCTTTACTATTGGTCTGGATCTACTCGCTGCTTTGATAAACCTATTGACCCAGTAATTAGCCGCGATGTTGCAGCTAAAGAGGGCCCCTAGGGCGGATACCTGTACTTTAAGGGTACTGGTGGAGAGACCCAGGTCCAGCCCTTTTTGTAAAAATTCCAAGATCTGGCCTATAGGGATGGAATCATCAGTATTTATATTTGAGCTTTGGAGGAATCTTTTCCAAATTCTGACATAAATCTTAGTTGTCACCACTTTTCTACTTTTTAGTAGAGTGTCAATTAGGTCTGGGGAGAAGCCTTTACTTTTTAGCAGTGACCGCTCAAATTCCACGCCGTGAGATGTAGGTCAGCCACCTGAGGGTGGAAGACCGGGCCCTGGGACAGAAGGTCCGGGATGTCCGGGAGAACCCAAGGATCGTCTACCGACATGATCCTGAGGTTCGAGAACCATGCCCTTCTGGGCCAGAAAGGGGCGATGACTATGACCCTTGCCCTGTCCTTCCTGATCTTCCTCAACACCAGAGGAAGTAGAGATAGGGGAGGAAAGGCGTAGGCTAGCCTGAAGTCACATTTTATCAGTAGCTCATCTACTGCCAGAGGAGTCTCCCTGGGATTTAGGGAGCAAAACTGTCTCGTTTTCGAGTTCTCCTTGGTGGCGAATAGATCCACCTCTGGTTGACCCCATCTCTGCACGATCTGAACGAAAATGGAGGTGTTTAAGGCCCACTCTCCTTGTCTTAACAGATTGCGGCTTACTAAATCTGCCGCGACGTTTTCTTTCCCTCTTATGTGAAGAGCCGTGAGATAAAAAATGACGCTCTGCTAGCTGGAACAACTGTCCTGCCACATTCATCAGAGTTTTGGATCGAGTTCCGCCTTGGTGGTTGATATAGGCCACGACCACTCGATTGTCCGAGAGAACTCGTACGTGATGGCCCTGTAGATACATAAGGAGCTCTTTAGCTGCGTGTACTACCGCTGTCAATTCTTTTAAATTAGAAGACATTGGTATCTGATCCCGTTCCCATAGGCCCTGGACCAGAATTTCCTCCATATGCGCCCCCCAACCGGAAGGACTTGCATCCGTGGTGACCACGCGGGTAATGTTATACTCCCAAGGGACCCCTCTAGACAAGTTATTTCTTTCTAGCCACCACTCCAGGGACTCTGTGTTTCTGGATAAGGTCAGTCGACCTTCTAAGTTACCCCCAAGAATCCTCTGATACCATAAAACTTCGCCCTGTAGAGTTCTCGTATGAACTTGGGCCCACTGGACCGCGGGAATGCAGGACGAGAGGGAACCCAACAGGGACATGGCTTTCCTGAGGGACATGGAGGGGTTGTTGGAAGCGTTCAGGACCCGGCCATGCAGGTGCAGCAGCTTCTCTGGGGGCAGACGGCATTCCTGCTTTTTAGAATCTAGGGTTAGGCCTAAAAATTGTTGAATTTTTAATGGCTGCAAACGGGATTTTTTGATATTAAGTAGCCATCCCAACCGCTCTAGAGCCGCCGTTGTTTTCTGTAATTGTTCTAAACATTGCTCGGCTGAACTGCCTATTATAAGGAGGTCATCTAGGTAGGGAACGACTAGAATGTTTAGCTCGCGCAGGTGGGCCATCAACTCTGCCACTTTGGTGAATACTCGGGACGCAACTGCCACCCCGAAGGGTAAGGCCACGTACTGGAAGTGCTGGATTGACCCCTCCAACTGAACCGCCAGTCTAAGGAAAGGTTGGTGTGCTAGACATATGGGTATATGATAGTAAGCGTCTTTCAGATCTAGGACCACCATGAAGCAGTCTTGAAACAGCATTTTTATTGCGGTGTTAATAGTTTCCATTTTAAACGGACGTACGACCAAGAATTTATTGAGGGCTTTTAGGTTAAATATAGCCCTAAATGAGTCGTCCGGTTTACGGACCAAGAACAGGGGGGAATAGAAGCCTTTCCCACTCTCTTCCTCTGGAACTCTCGTCAGGACTTTTTTGTCCAGTAGCTCGAGGACCTCGGTCTCCAGGGCAGCTTGTTCTAGCGGGGAAGATTTGAGCGGAGTTACCCTGAACCGATCTTGGGGAACGCAGGAGAACTCTAGGTGCAGTCCTGTAGCTATCACCCCCAGTATCCAGCTGCTATTTGAGATTCTGGCCCAGGCCGGGTAGAAGGCAGATAATCTTCCTCCTACCGGGGCCACTAGCCATTGGGGCGGCTTCTTATTATCCCGTGATGGACCTTCTTGGCGCCCCCCTCCTCCGAACATGAAGCCCGTACCTCTGGTTTTCTTGTTGTCCCATCTGTTCTGATCTCTGGCCTGCCTCCTGCGGGAATACCCTTTCCTAGAAAAGGGACGTCTCCAGGATGTATTCGGCAGACTCGGAAATTTCTTTTTGTCATCCCCGGCTTTCTCTAACAGTTCGTCTAGGATGGGGCCGAACAAGTATTCACCCTCACAGGGGATAGAACAGAGACGGGACCTGGCTTGGATATCTCCCGGCCAGCATTTTAACCAGAGGGCTCTTCAGGCTGAATTAGACAAACTTGCAGACCTGGCCGCCATGCTTATTGAGTCTGCCGAGGCATCTGCCAGAAAGGCAGCAGCATTTTGGATAATTGGAAGAGACTTACGGATGGAAGCTCGCGAGGTTCCCTCCTTTAGCTGGGAGTCCAATTGATCCAGCCAAACCATCATGGATCTGGCTGCGCACGTGGCTGCTATTGCTGGCCTTAGGGCGCCTGCTGACATCTCCCTTGTGCCCTTTAAAAAGTAATCTGGCTTTTTATCTAGAGGGTCTTTAAGGGAGGCCATGTTGTCGAAGGCTATAGATGACTTTTTGGAGGCCTTAGCTACCGCTGCATCCAGCTTGGGGGTCTTATCCCAACGACTTACTATTGGGTCCTCAAAGGGGTATCTTCGCTTGAAAGCAGGCGGCATAGAACCCCTTTTTTCCGGTTTTTTCCACTCCCTGTCTATCAGGCTCTGGACTCTTTTGTTTAATGGAAAAGTCTTTTGCTTTCTGGGGTCTAGACCCCCGAACATAATGTCCTGAGCAGACAGTTCTGTCTTTTTCTTCTATCCCCATGGTTGACCTTATGGTTCTAATTAATTTATCCATTTGGTCCAAGGGAAAACAGAACCGGCTGGAATCCTCTTCGGAAGAAGAAGAGGAGGCCGAGGACTCTGAGGAGATATCTTCCCTCCTAGGGCCGACTGAAGATTCTGAGCCGGAAACACTAGCCCGTCTTCTTTTAGAAGAATCTTCTTTTGATAGGGCTTTTATTTCAGTCCTGATTAACTGCCTCAGGTCTGTAGCGAAGCTTGGAGCTTCTTCCGCTACCTGCATAAATAGGGAAGAGTGTAAGAGTCTGATACTCCACTCACGTTCTACCCCTCATCTCCGTCCCTACCGTCTGTCTCACGCAAGACTGACACAATCTTTTAGGGTGGCCATCTGGTAAGGGGCAACTACAGAGGGCACATTCCTTGTGCTTCTGCTTCCCTGTGGCCTTCTTCCCCTGAGAATCAAAAAACATAAGGGGACACTGCATCAGGGTACATTCTCGCAGATCTCTTACCCTTGCAGATGAGGACAGGTACCGGATCATGGGGGGCTGCAGGAGGATCCTTTGACCTAGAGGAACTACTGTGGCTCTGTCCACTCGAACGTCCCTCCTTCCGCCTCTTAGGCTGGTCACTGGGGTGCTTTGCCACGGGCTGCACCTCTTGTGGGTCCATGGGGGCTTCTGTCGTGTCCATCACTGGGCCTCCAGAAGCACCTCAGCAGCGATGCCTTCTGTCTTAAGAAGGCTTCCCCTCCGGATCAGCAGGAACTCTGTCCGGCGTTCGGGCCCCCTATTGGACCGCTCCCCACGATCCTCCCCCTCCCCTTCAGGTGCCCGGCCCCCTCAGGCGGCGGGCGCGCAACGGCGCGCGTCCTCAACAACCGGAAGTCGACCGGCATCCGACTTCCGGTTTCGGCGCTAGGCCCCGCCTCCTCCGCCGCGCCACTTCCGCCGCGCGCCAGAGGCTGCGGGGACGCGCGGCAAGGGGCTAGCACTGCGCCGCCGGCTCGGAACCGCCGCTCCCTTTGTGGGACACCGCCGGCGGCGCCCGCCCGAACGGACCGCACCCCCGGGGGAAGGAGACACAGGGGGACCCGCTTACCTCACCGGCTCCATGGAGAAGGCGCCCACCGGACCCTGTCTCCGCCTGCTCTTACCACTGCCGTGGAAATCCTACCCGGACCCACCGTGGCGCATCCAGGGCCTCCAGCGAGACCGAGGTAGGAGAACCCCCCGCTACCTGAGTCGGTCCGCTGGCCTGGGAATTCAGTTATCCATGACGGACGATCTGTAGGGAGTTCTGTCCTTGTTAGGAACAGGAAACCAACTGATGCGTGGGAGAGGTGCCGCCCTTTTGTATCTGTAGGTTTCCTGTTCCTGAAGGGCGGATCCCCTCTCAGGTGGTGCTGTCATGGACGACCGATAAAAATTATATATTTGACCTTTGAAAAGGAAGCATTTAATGTCCGGTTGGCACAGCCAACAAGTATCACAAACTACTTTGCGGCTACGATGCTCCACATATTTGGCTCCTATCCAGTAATTAAGTAACTAGCATCAGGCTATTAATGGCTCATTACAGCTGACATGATCTGTCCGCCATCGTCCTTATCCTGGATACACCCGCACCTTCCACGTGTAGCTGCGGATGGGAAAGAAAAAAAGATTTTTGCATAACCAACATGTGCGGAGGTTTATACCTACCCAAAGAAACAAAACAGATTCAGGGGAAAGCCATGCCTACCTTAAAAGATTCAGCAATATTTTTTTCAACCTAACTCGATGTATTGTTGACTAATCTTTGCAATAAAGTTTTATCAAAAATGTTTACACCGTTTGACCTAAAAAGCCTCTATGTAAAACAAAATCAGTTACTTGTGAAGCCATTAAAGGAGTTTCAGGGTTAGAGACCTTGCCTCTCTTCTCCTGAGCCAAGTTCTAAGCAGCCATACAACCACATGAAAATTCAAATTGACAAAGCCAAATGAGTAACTTGTGAAGCCATCAAAGAAGCATCAGGGTTAGAGCTCGTCTCTCTTCTCCTGAACCATGTTCTAAAGCAGATGTACGACCACATGAAAGTTCAAATTTGTAAAGTCACGAGTTACTTGTGAAGCCATCAAAGGAACATCAGGGTTAGATCTTGTCTCTCTTCTCCTGGACCATGTCCTAAGCAGATGTACGACCACATGAAAGTTCAAATTAGTAAAGTCACGAGTTACTTGTGAAGCCATCAAAGGAACATCAGGGTTAGAGCTTGTCTCTCTTCTCCTGGACCATGTTCCAAGCAGATGTACGACCACATCAAAGTTCAAATTTGCAAAGTCACATGAGTTACTTGTGAAGTCAAAAGAAGGTCAGGGTATCTAACCCTTGTCTCTCTTCTCCTGAACCATGTTCTGAGCAGATTTATGACCACATCAAAAGTTCACATTTCAATTAGCCATAAATCAGCTTAGAAAATTAAGCAATAGGGGAAAGTTCCTGCCGTAGGATAGATTTGACAAGAGGTTAGTTTGTTTGTCCTTGATTCCAGATATTCAAAGAATTCCTAAATGCCTACATCCGACCAGTGTCGGTGACTCAAGCGCTCCTCCTATGACGCAAAGCTAAATCTCCCCCTCGCCTACAGAGAGAGCGCACAGTTTGGGCCGGAGGCACAACCATACCGCTGGTCCACAAAGTCAATCATAAGAAGCGCAGCAGCTCCTACAGCAAGCGGGAAGCCAGGAGTTTAAGGAGCTCCAGGATGATAAAACCCCTTTAACGTTTCATAGTTGTGATTTTAGTAAGTTACAACATGGAATTAGTGCAATAGGGTACTAAAGAAGGACATGCTCATCATTTTTTTGGTGTATTTAATGCACTTTTTAAAAATAAAAGGCAAATATTTTAAGCATTACAGCAAGGAGAAATAAAAGCCAAGTTAATCGGGTGCTCGGAGTGAACCGCTTGGTGTATATAGTACTGTACACGGCCGACTTCTGACACATACCTTTCAGCTACTCCACTTTAATGTTCGCACTTTCATCCGAGTCTGAATTCGCCCTCCATAGAAAATACTGAGGCGCATTCATGCAGCCGGCGTACACAAGACGGGAAACGCGCAGCCTGTCGTTCTCAGATTCCCGCATTGGGCTTCATAGGTGAGATAAAAGGACCGGAATAAAAAAAATGTATCAGTGGATTTCTAAGCAGCATCGGCACCGCCGCTCCTTCTAAAGCGAGAAATGTGAGAAGTGTTTGTGTGTAGTCGCAGGCGCATAGTAATAACTAAGTGGTCAGACGGAGCAGAGCGCAGCGGGAGCTCCGCCACAAACGACTCCGGTACATTCTTTATTCCAGATACAAGACAATATAATAATCTAATCATATATTCGGAAGAATTTACTCCAAACAATGACGAGATCCATGGAACAAAAAAAAAAAAAAAAAAAAAGAACTGATGGACAACTGCTACGCCAACACTGCTGCTCCACTGCCACAGTGGAGGTAATGCCGGAGCCAAACCCGCACGGGAGAGCCCTCAATGCTGCACCCACAGAAGGGAGGAAGAGGTACGTATTGTTGAAGGTGTGCAGGACGCAGGCGCGAGATTTCGGTGCTGTAATTAGCATGCATGTGAGGCGCCAAGTATTACAATGAAGAAAGGAGGCAGGGATTTCTTCCAGGCACCGCACGCCCCAAAGCCACGAAAAAAATCATTAGCATAAAGACATAATATATTTTACGTCCCAGGGGGTGACAGATTCCCTTTAACATGCCCGAGCCTATGTTTTCAAGGTAGGGAACAAATCTAGCAGTAGCCTATGTACTGAAAACACATACTGTACATGCTCAGCCAACACAAGTATGCATGTGTATGGGGGGTTGGATATCGGTCTGCCAAGCCAAACGACAACTATTGAAGGTGTATGGTCACCTTAAAGGGGTTGTTGATGACAAAAATATTAATGACATATCCTTAGGATACATCACCGATATCCAATGGTTCGGGGGGGGGGGGGGGGGCAGCCACCTGGCACACCCATTGATCAGTTGTCAGGTGGCCAGAGACACTGTGTTTGGAGATGGAACTGCACAGCTCAGTGCATTGTGTGGTCGCCGTTATCAAGTAATAGAGCTCAACTTCTATTGAAAAGAATAGCGGAGCTGCACTACCCGAAATGGCATTACACGATGTATTGAGTTATGGTGTCCCGGTTCTGTACACCGTGCAGGTCCTACCGCACTGGTAATAGTTGATCGTGGGGCGGAAGGTGTTGGCTACCCCCACTGGTTTGATACTGATGACTTATCCTAAGGCAAGGGTAAGAATCGGAGTGGGATCGGGAGAGTGGGATCCGATTTTCTGGGATGTGGAGAAGATGGAAAGAAAAAAAAAAAAAGTTTCTCCATCTTTTCCATTCTGTCAGTCTATTAAAATCAGACTGCGCTCGGATGTCATCTGAGTGCAGTCTGATTTTTGTCCACGGACCCACTGTCTCGCATGACCGAGTGCAGTTGGAATATTGGATGCAAATCAAGCAGGTTGCAATGGCAAATCGGATATGTGCAAGGCCCCATAGAATTAATATTGGTCCGAGTGCAATCAATCCTATACTTTGTCGTCTGCACGAACCCCAAGGATATATTATTAACATCATAGTCCTACACAATTCCTTTGAGTCTGGAGCACAAACAGAAGAGCGATATGTCCGCTCATGAAAATGAATCACTAACGATGTGTTAGAGCTGCACTCAGAGCGTTTGGGCCAACTGCGAGGGGAACTAAACGCTATCACTTTACCTCCTGTACATTAGCACTAAATAAGCAAGAGAAAATGATTGTAAAATTTAACACATATACATCCTAAATGGCTCTAATGAGGCAATAAAGATTTGCAAGGCTATAAATTAACTGAGCCAAGCAACGGTGAAAGTATCTGAAAGACGAAGAAGACGACAAGAGCCTGAACCAGGCTGGGATCACAGCGCTTTCTTTCTGATTTCATTTTTTTTTTTAAAGCATGTAGCTGTAAATTTCAGGTCTTTAGAGAAGCGGCAGTGCCAGGGAAGTGGATAAGAAAGACCTTTTTTGAGGCAGTCGCAGGGACGGATGACAGATTTGCAGCTGCTCGTGCTAACAGAACAAAGTCTTCTCCTGCCAATCCGGCTGCAGGTGGCGACGGTGACAGATCGTCAAAGAACGATAAATGAAAAAGGAGATACGTGATCGAGCCCCAGATCTGGCTGCAGTCCCCTGAGTGAGACGAATGGAAAACACTGGAGAATATGATCTATGAACATGGACTCGTCTTTTGCGATTCTCGGAGAAGCCTAATGACTGCAGAGCTTACAGGTTTCCATGGTGTAATAAAGTATTAAAGGGTTTGTCTCTTATCTGGAATAACCACAGGACATGCTATAACCATCTTAGAAATGTGGTTCCCGCGTCCGAGATTAAGAATTAGTTGTCGGCCTAGCCCCAGTAGAAACACATTTTCTCCCATTCTTTATTTTCGGTTATTCTGGCTGCAGTCTGTTTAGCATAACATATGTGTTTTCATTTGTATGCCCTATCACCTTTTGGTTGCAGCTTTATATACTCTCCCCCCTGCTGGCGTTAGTCTCATTTGGATGTTCAGTTACTCTTTTTCATAGTTTAAAGCCAGTCAGAGAAATCCAGTTAGGGTTTACCTGTTCCTTTCTCTGCACCTCTCTACTTTCCTATTTAAGAAAGTTTGAGGAAGATTATCTAACAGTACATACTTTATTTTGTATTTCGTGGTTTATTCTACTCACCCTGGAATCCTTCCTTTTTCAGCACACTTTACCTTTTACAGGTAATTTGCACTCTGCTCACCGAATCTTTAGAAGGAACGTCAAGCACCAACTCAACTTTCCGGGTCCTCCACTACTCATGGCAACAAAATGCATCCTTGCCACATCTTCTGATTCCCTGGTCCTCCTACACTCTGTCGGGACTTCCGGTTTTCATGAGGCTTGTGAGTTCTGTACTTAGGTGCAGAAGGAGCCGTTGCAAGTCGCAGTGATCTTTCACGGTGTAGTGAAGAAGCCGAAAGTCGGAAGTTATGGCTGAGGTGAGTTCTAGAGTTTTTTTTTGTTTGTTTGTTTTTACATATTACGTCTCTTTTGTTCTGGGGTCTAGAGAGCCCCCACTGCGTAATAAGAAACATTAAATTCAAGAATAACTTCTCCGCAATTCGAATTTCCAGGGGAAAAAAACGTGCGAATAAGCAAATTCTTATTTTGTCTGATCCGCTCATCTCTAATACTGGCGGCTCTCGAGTGGAATACACCAGAAGACTAAAACGCTTAAAAAAGTGACAAAAAGAAG
>NW_027361688.1:24087500-24217500 GCF_039654945.1 Dendrobates tinctorius
GGTCTTTTTTTTTCTTATTGGAGTTTTCCAGACTTTCTTATTGTAACTCCATTAAAAAGTTACTAGTGGTTTTTAAAGAAAAAAATTCTGGAAAAAGTTCAACAAAAGATACTCGGGCCCAAAGAATAGTCGGGTCACTTCTTTTAACCATTTGGCATCCTGAAGCAGTTAAAAGACGATTAAAAGGCTGAACATATGAACAGCAAATGGCTTTTACATAGAAATGCATGTGTGCGTTTTCAGGCATGAATAGACCTAGCTGAAAAAGACATTGTGCGCACATAGTCCAAGAGTCAGGAAAGTACCATTATATTTTCTTGTACTATTACCTTTTTGCAAGGATACTCCTCCACTTCCTAAAAAGATTAAAAAGATCACCTACTGACACCTCACATACACCTGCTATAGAAAGCCAACTTCTAGTTACTTGGCTCCTGTAGTGGCTTCTTGTCTTCCAAGTATCTGGTCCATCTCAGATTCATTCACACGAAGATTCTCTGATTTACGCAAGGGATGTGCTTTTTTTTTTCTCTCCCTAGGTTGCCACAAGGGTGACATGGGTGTGGACGAAATAGAAGTACCTATTTATAAACTTATTTCTTAATGATTCACGATGTCGACATGATGATCCAGGTACTTACTGGCACAGATCAGCCAAACATCCCTTCTAATATTGTGTAAGTCCCCCTCATGCTGCCAACCCATCAAGGCATGGACTCTACAAAACCACTTGGGGGTCTCCTGTGGTATCTGGTACCAAGACGTTAGCAGAGGTCATTATTAGACCAGGTCATCTTCTATTGTTCAATGATCCATTTCTGATGCTTAAGTGCCCAATGCAGGCAAACTTGGCGGTAGACAAGGGGTCACAATGGGAACTCTGCGCAGTCAGCGGCTACACGGCAGGCTGACACCTTTCTATCCTAGCTAGCAGTGATGTCTTTTCAGCAACTTATGATATTACCCTTTGCGAGATCAGACCCCGAGTACACCAATGAGCAGAGCCCTGTCACCGAGTCAAAGATTGTCCTTCCCTGGACCACTTTTGACCCATGCCTCAATCATCTAGGTATCTCAATTTGGATCATGTTAAAATTGGTCAGAACCTTACATTTTCTCATTTTTCCTACTTTCAACATATCAACGTCATGAATTAACTAATTTATCCCACTCTCTGAAACCTACCAGAGAATCCATGTCCTTCACTTCCTCTAGAGTGAGACCACAAGGTTCAACCGGCAATGCAACTGAAACGCCATCCACTTGTGGTGCCTAATGGCCGCATTATGTGGTTTCATCCCAAGGCTGGCATCACACGTTCAACAAGTATAGTCCGAGTAAGCAGGGTTGTGGAGTCGGAGTCGTAGCCCAGTTTGGAGGAGTCGGCGTCATTGAAATTGAGGAGTCGGAGGTTTGGCTGATCGACTCCACAGCCTTAGCAGGGATGTGGAGTCGGAGTCATGGAGATGGAGCCCATTTTGGTGGAGTTGGAGTAGGACTCGGTGTCATGGAAATTGAGGAGTCAGAGTTTTGGCTTACCGACTCCACAGCCCTGCGAGTAAGAACGTCAATGTCCAGACTGGCTCAAGGTCTCCTTGACTCGAACACAACAGCCTCAAGTTAGGAGACCTGTAGCTGACACGGATCATTAATAAGCCTAAAAGGGGTATTCCCAAGTTTGAAAATTATCCCTTATCAATGGGACAAAGTATAAGTTCCAAATCACTGGGGGTCTGACTGTTGGGCATCCTCACTGATCTCGAGAACTTGAGCTCCAAAGAGTCCTATCAAGAATGATTGACCACCACTCCATTTACACAGACAGTCCCAGTTCTCTGGATAAATAAGGGTCTCAGTGGTCAGACCCCAGCGATCAGGGAGTTATCTCCTATCCAATGGATTGTAGATAACTTTCAAACTTGAGAGTACCCCTTTAATTTTATGGCTGACGAGTGTAGGAGGTGAGCAAAGGAATACAGATAAGGAGCACGTTCAAAGTGTATTCAGCTCAATAAATAATTAGCTGAACGTAATTTATGAGTGTGACCGGGCTGAGATCTGTAGTCCTTCAAGATGCTGTCAGTCTACAACTCCTGGCTTATTTTAAGGAAGGCTCAAAAAAGAAATCAATAAAACGGGGAGAGATTTATTAAGCTAAATGTGCCAAAATTCTGGTAGAATTTCTGCCCCCCAAAAAAGTTTTCAATGAATTGCACCATATTTATTATGGTTTTGCAACATATCTGACAAGAGGGTGCGGCTTTGCTAAAAATAAGGCATTGCTTAACAGAATGGGTGTGGCTTAATATGCGCCAAAAATTAATCAATATTTACGACACAAAAAAAGTTGGTGTAAACTTAGACTGGACAGTCTAAAAATTATCCACATTTATCCAACAGGTGCAACAGCTTCATCCACTGTGACACATCTGGCACATTGTAAGACTGTCTCGCCTAAGCATACACTCTAAGAACTGAACAGTAATGATTAATCCGCCCTAACATTACCTGTTCGCACAATTGTAGTAAAGTCCCGATCACGTCATCAATTGTTCCAATAGCAGCTGGAATAACCTTTATCTACACGGACCGTATGACCTCTCCTCCCCCTGATCTTCAGAACTGGGAACTTATTTCCACATTTTCCCAGTTTCGAAGGATGCACCCGGAAAGTGACAGCGGATAGATCAGGAACCTTGTAGACAGGAAAAAACACTTTTAAAGGGAACATGTCATCAGATTCATGCTGCCCAAACCGCGGCCAGCATGGATCAGATCTTGGCTGCATAACTGCGGCCCGGTATACGGTATATTATTATATTATTACTCGGCCTTTCAGACAAAATATACTTGGCAGGAGATGAGACTAGTCCGACTGGCTTTTCCCAGCACTGTTCCAGGTGACTGACAGGTTTCTCGCTATGGTAGAGACCAATCAATGACATCTAGCAGCGCAGGGAAGAGGCGGCCAGGTCTAGCAGCGCAGGGAAGAGGCGGCCAGGTCTAGCAGCGCAGGGAAGAGGCGGCCAGGTCTAGCAGCGCAGGGAAGAGGCGGCCAGGTCTAGCAGCGCAGGGAAGAGGCGGCCAGGTCTAGCAGCGCAGGGAAGAGGCGGCCAGGTCTAGCAGCGCAGGGAAGAGGCGGCCAGGTCTAGCAGCGCAGGGAAGAGGCGGCCAGGTCTAGCAGCGCAGGGAAGAGGCGGCCAGGTCTAGCAGCGCAGGGAAGAGGCGGACAGGTCTAGCAGCGCAGGGAAGAGGCGGACAGGTCTAGCAGCGCAGGGAAGAGGCGGACAGGTCTAGCAGCGCAGGGAAGAGGCGGACAGGTCTAGCAGCGTAGGGAAGAGGCGGACAGGTCTAGCAGCGCAGGGAAGAGGCGGACAGGTCTAGCAGCGCAGGGAAGAGGCGGACAGGTCTAGCAGCGCAGGGAAGAGGCGGACAGGTCTAGCAGCGCAGGGAAGAGGCGGACAGGTCTAGCAGCGCAGGGAAGAGGCGGACAGGTCTAGCAGCGTAGGGAAGAGGCGGACAGGTCTAGCAGCGCAGGGAAGAGGCGGACAGGTCTAGCAGCGCAGGGAAGAGGCGGACAGGTCTAGCAGCGCAGGGAAGAGCCGGACAGGTCTAGCAGCGCAGGGAAGAGGCGGACAGGTCTAGCAGCGCAGGGAAGAGCCGGACAGGTCTAGCAGCGCAGGGAAGAGGCGGACAGGTCTAGCAGCGCAGGGAAGAGGCGGACAGGTCTAGCAGCGCAGGGAAGAGCCGGACAGGTCTAGCAGCGCAGGGAAGAGCCGGACAGGTCTAGCAGCGCAGGGAAGAGCCGGACAGGTCTAGCAGCGCAGGGAAGAGCCGGACAGGTCTAGCAGCGCAGGGAAGAGCCGGACAGGTCTAGCAGCGCAGGGAAGAAGCGGACAGGTCTAGCAGCGCAGGGAAGAGGCGGACAGGTCTAGCAGCGCAGGGAAGAGGCGGACAGGTCTAGCAGCGCAGGGAAGAGCCGGACAGGTCTAGCAGCGCAGGGAAGAGCCGGACAGGTCTAGCAGCGCAGGGAAGAGCCGGACAGGTCTAGCAGCGCAGGGAAGAGCCGGACAGGTCTAGCAGCGCAGGGAAGAGCCGGACAGGTCTAGCAGCGCAGGGAAGAGCCGGACAGGTCTAGCAGCGCAGGGAAGAGCCGGACAGGTCTAGCAGCGCAGGGAAGAGCCGGCCAGGCCAAGCAGCGCACGGCAGCGACAGCCAGGTCTAGTAGCGCAGGGAAGAGCCGGCCAGGGGCAGAGAGAGACTAGTCTCATTGTCTGCTGGATGTCTAAAGTATATATTCTATGAAATGTTGAAGCATTTCAAAAGAAATACGGTATATACCTGGCTGCAATTGTGATGAATTAATCAGATGACAGATTCCCTTTAAATAGGTTGTCCGGGACTTTAATGTTGATGGCCAGTCCTTAGTAAAAAAATAAATAAAGTGGTTTTTTTATTGCGTTTTTTATAGAAATTTCTTTCTCCCGTTCATTTGAACGGGTGGAAAACATTGCAAAACGCTGAAAGAAATGACATGCTGATGTTTCAAATCCGCAGCAAAAAAAATAAGCAGCTGGACCTGTAAAACGCTGCGCTCCCAAGAGAAAAACACAGCATGTGAACAAGACCTAAAACTGATATTAAGATGAGCATTTTAGTCCAGTCATAGAACGAGAGAGCTCCTAAGTCCAAGTGTACTCAGTCTCTGCCTTCCCAGCGTAAATGACAGCTGCAGCTTGTACTGAGCAAAGCTAGATCTCAGCAGGGAGGAGGGGCACTGAGAATCTGTCAATCAGAATAAGGGGGGACAAGCTCATCCGCAGGGAGCAGCGGTAGCTCTGAGGGGCTGTCAATAAACTTAAGTGGGTGCAGACTGGAGGTTAAATTGTTTAAAGGGATTATATAGACATCTGCTTCTGCAGCAAAGATACGGTAAAGATATGCATTTTCTATTAAATAGCAAATCTGCAGCGTCTCTTATCAGATTCTTGCATTCTGCTGTTTCTTCGACTACCCCAGAAAATGTATGAATAAATTAGAGGGTTTTTTTTTGTTTTTTAACAGTCGGAGCATGTTCCTTACACGCTCTCACATTGTGACACATTTACTGGAGGAATAACAGAAAAACACAACCACGACGCGCGGTCTGGACACAACCATGATGCTCGACAAAATGTGCTCCAAACTTTACTTTATCACAAGTATTAACCAAAATAGATGTCAGGAGAAGTGATCGGTCCCTAAAGGTCCACCATGAAAGCAGCAAGTTGAGTTTTGAAAATATGTAGGAAAAAAAAAAATATTTACAGAGATTTGATACATACAAGTGTGGCAAAAACAAATTGCTACAGATTTAGGACACCGTATAACCAAAGGGATCATCTCAAATACGAACCGACTCTCTGCCTATATGCACTATTAGGAAATTTGGGCATCGCAGTGGGGTAAACTGCTCGGGGGTATCCTGGTAGACATAAATGATTACCTACCCACTGAATTGATGCTAACTGCTACATGCATGTTGGTCCCACAATCGGCACTACAGGGGATGTGTCTCCCCCATTTACCCCAGACCGGTAGGAGATGAATGGAGCAGCTGGTGCGGTACATCCTCATTGCTCCAGAGTCTGTAGCACTGTCAAAACTAGCTGAGAGCTGCGCTGCCTCTATGGACGCAGAATTGAGTGGCGGGGAGCATGCACAACCGTCTCCTGACCATGGTCAGGGGTGAAGGATAGGGAACAGTATTGGCGATCAATAAGAATCCCAGACGAAGAACCTAAAAACAACGTATCAACAATAATCCCTGATCCTACGAAAAACTATTCGGAAAGGAAAATAAACTTCTGCCAAATATATGTGGAGCCGCTTATCTGGGAGGAAAGTAATAGGATCAGATGGGATATAGCCAAATGTTCAGCGGTTCCCGGTGATGGGTGAACCAGTAGGTAAAAGTCTCAGGTGTGATAATAGCCTTCAGTCCGTCATCTAATACACCAGAGGTTGCAGTGGTCCGGCAGTCCGCCTGTGTCATGTTACAGACGGTTACATATGTATCAGACCATCACTTCTGCAGATTGTTACTGGTTACTACATAGGTGCTTCCTGTGCCTCAGACAGGCGGAGACGTTCTCATGCAGAGCACATCCCGGCAGCCGCCACTTCCAGACACAATCACACCCGGAACTAGGAAAGGAAACTTTGAAGTTAATGATGACAAGTCAAACGCAGGACAAGAGTCCACGTCAGCGGCCAGGACGGCACACACCTGGGCAGGGAGCAACGCAGCAACGCCACCAGACAGCGGACAGGGAGCAACGCAGCAACGCCACCAGACAGCGGACAGGGAGCATCGCAGCAACGTCACCAGACAGGGAGCAACGCAGCAACGCCACCAGACAGCGGACAGGGAGCATCGCAGCAACGTCACCAGACAGGGAGCAACGCCACCAGACAGGGAGCAACGCCACCAGACAGGGAGCAACGCCACCAGACAGGGAGCAACGCCACCAGACAGGGAGCAACGCAGCAACGCCAACAGACAGCGGACAGGGAGCAATGCCGCAACGCCAGCAGACGACTGACAGGGAGCAACGCCGCAAAGCCAGCAGACGACTTACAGGGAGCAACGCCGCAAAGCCAGCAGACGACTTACAGGGAGCAACGCCGCAAAGCCAGCAGACGACTGACAGGGAGCAACGCCGCAAAGCCAGCAGACGACTGACAGGGAGCAACGCCGCAAAGCCAGCAGACGACTGACAGGGAGCAATGCCGCAAAGCCAGCAGACGACTGACAGGGAGCAATGCCGCAACGCCAGCAGACGACTGACAGGGAGCAATGCCGCAACGCCAGCAGACGACTGACAGGCAGCAACGCCAGCAGACAACTGACAGGCAGCAACGCCAGCAGACGGCGGGACAGGGAGCAACGCCAGCAGACGGCGGGACAGGGAGCAACGCCAGCAGACGGCGGGACAGGGAGCAACGCCAGCAGACAGCGGGACAGGGAGCAACGCCAGCAGACGGCGGGACAGGGAGCAACGCCAGCAGACGGCGGGACAGGGAGCAACGCCAGCAGACGGCGGGACAGGGAGCAACGCCAGCAGACGGCGGGACAGGGAGCAACGCCAGCAGACGGCGGGACAGGGAGCAACGCCGCGCCACCAGACAGGGAGCAACGCAGCGCCACCAGACGGCTGCCACGTGTCTTAGATTCTAAAAATGTGAGATTTAACCATAATTAGGATTTTTTTTGTTGCTCCGTAGGAAGAAGTGACAATTCGGTTGCACCCAAAGCACCAGGGCCTGCAGAGTCAGATTTAGTAGTATAGAACTCGTCAGCGATGTCCAAGGACGGATATTTGGGATAAACTGATGGAGATCTCGAATAAGCTGCACAGAGGGGTCACATGTCTGAGGCGGACCCTCACCTTCAGCCATAAGGCTAGCCATGCTGGACCCTGACAGAACCGCCGACGGTCGCCTCTGGCTGACCCTGACAGAACCGCCGACGGTCGCCTCTGGCTGACCCTGACAGAACCGCCGACGGTCGCCTCTGGCTGACCCTGACAGAACCGCCGACGGTCGCCTCTGGCTGACCCTGACAGAACCGCCGACGGTCGCCTCTGGCTGACCCTGACAGAACCGCCGACGGTCGCCTCTGGCTGACCCTGACAGAACCGCCGACGGTCGCCTCTGGCTGACCCTGACAGAACCGCCGACGGTCGCCTCTGGCTGACCCTGACAGAACCGCCGACGGTCGCCTCTGGCTGACCCTGACAGAACCGCCGACGGTCGCCTCTGGCTGACCCTGACAGAACCGCCGACGGTCGCCTCTGGCTGACCCTGACAGAACCGCCGACGGTCGCCTCTGGCTGACCCTGACAGAACCGCCGACGGTCGCCTCTGGCTGACCCTGACAGAACCGCCGACGGCCGCCTCTGGCTGACCCTGACAGAACCGCCGACGGTCGCCTCTACCAGACACTGACAGGACCGTCGACGGTCTCCTCTACCAGACATTGACAGAACCGCCGACGGTCGCCTCTGGCTGACCCCGACAGAACCGCCGACGGTCTCCTCTACCAGACATTGACAGGACCGCCGACGGTCTCCTCTACCAGACATTGACAGGACCGCCGACGGTCTCCTCTACCAGACACCGACAGGACCGCCGACGGTCTCCTCTACCAGACACTGACAGGACCGCCGACGGTCTCCTCTACCAGACACTGACAGGACCGCCGACGGTCTCCTCTACCAGACACTGACAGGACCGCCGACGGTCTCCTCTACCAGACACTGACAGGACCGCCGACGGTCTCCTCTACCAGACACTGACAGGACCGCCGACGGTCTCCTCTACCAGACACTGACAGGACCGCCGACAGTTGTCCAACTACCGGACCGGTGACAGCACAGACACAACTCGTGATCCTTCGGCCAGAGAACGAGAGTTTTGCAATTTTCTTCCATACACTGTCGCTCTTTGTGAACAGGGATCAGCGCCGCGGACCCACAGGGTGAGAGCAGGGAGCCCCCGATCGTCAGCTCTGCGGACCACTGTCACACACACGGAGCGCTCAGGACACTGCACACACTTGGACGGGACACTGTCAGTAAGTAGGAAGTTACCATGGAGACAAGGAGCGCCCTTACCTGGCCGTCCCCGTTGCTGCCCCCTGCGCCCTCCAGCTGCTTCTCCCTGTACAGAGACCACAGACCCACGTTGGGCAGGAAGAGCAGGGCGGCCAGCCCCAGCCCCACCGCCTGCAAAACACGCTTCTGTTTCCGCCGCATGGGAAGAAGCCCACGCCCTGCCAGCAAACTCCGCACCGACAGCCCCGGACACCGAGACAGCCACCGCCGGGCAGCGCTACCTGTGCACTGAGCCTCCGCCGCCGCCGCCGCCGCTGCCGGGAGAGGGGCGGGGACAAGCTGCGCACTCCCGCTACCTCTCTCAGCCAGCGCGCCTGGGGCCGGACACGGTGTGTGAGAGGCTGCGCTGCCGCCTACTGTCCGCCAGAGGGCAATGCGGCGCTGAGCCTGCGAGACAGCCTGTGGCTGCTGCAGAACTACAAAGCCCAGCAAAACGGCTTATACTGTATTTGATTTTATTTTTTTTTGCACAAGTTCTAGTTGTGAATGGCACCATTCATTTCACCAAGTAACGTACTGAAAAACAGGGAAACGATTCTTAGTGCAATAAAATGGTGAAAACTCAATTCTGTCATTCTTTTATTATTTGTTTTTAACTTATTTATTAGGTAAAAATGATCTAAAAATGTGATTCTTGAAGTCGGTCTGGTTATAGTGACGCCACATTTTTATGGGGGGGGGGGTTCTATATTTTAGTAGTTTAAAAAAAAATCAAAACTTTGTAAAAAAAAAATAAATTTATGTCGCCATTTTCCGAGCCTGCAACTTTCTTATTTTTCCATCGATGGGGCTGATCGAGGGTTCGTCTTTTGCGTGCCGAGCTGTAGTTTTTATTGGTGCAATTTTGGGGCGAATTTGACCTTTTTATCGCTTTTTATTGCATTTACGGTGTTTTTCTTATGGTGTTTTTTTTTACTTTCAGAGACAATTTTGGCCAAACCAGATGATTATCTTATGTGTATGGGGGGTACCAAATCCCCCTTGATGGCAGAAGGGAAAGCCGGGCAGCGGCTGCTCCCATGGCCCCCAGCGTTCACAGCTAATAACAGCTGATCGGTGGGGGGCACCGGGTGTCGGATCGCCCCAATCTGGATCATACGCCCGGAGGACCCCTTTAAGCAGGATGCGGTATCAGCTAATCAGTGGCGGTGCCTTTTGTCAGTCCCCTACCAATCGATACTGCTGATCGATCTTGAAGGGAATCCGTCAGCAGTTTTTTTTTGCTATGTGATCAGAGAGCAGCCCTGATTCCAGCGATGTGTCACTTACTATTCTGTGCTTTGCTGTTTCAATAAAACCAGTGTTTTATCACCAGGAGATTATCACTACAGGACTAGGTGTCTCATGCCTACTAGTCCCACCACTCCCCCAACCACTGATTGGCAGCTTTCTGTCAATATACAGTGTATGCAGCCAATCAGTGGTGTGGGCGGGGTTATACACCGCACAGCATTCCGAGCTCTGCATCAAAATGACATCCTGCAGCGCAGGAAGTGAGACATAACTGGAATCAGGGACTCAGCCCCTACAACATGCGGCTCTTAGATTACGGATCAAAAATCTGCTGACAGATTTCCATTAAATAAGCGATAAGTATCACAGTCCTGGACAACCCCTTTAAGAGAAGCGCCGGAACAGAACATTTTCTGCCATATCGTTATTAAATGCGGCTAATTGTACATAGACCTCAGGGCGGCCATTAAGCTGTCTATAGTAAAGCGTTCTTTGTTCTGTGCCGGATCTGTAAAACCTCTATCTGGTAATCTCTGCTCCTGAGCGTATTGATATATTGATGCCTCTCCTTCCTGGACATAATTGTTTGACTCTAGTAAATTGGTCCTCAGGAGCGGGGCCTGTCAGTCCCTCAATTAGCGGCGCTAAAAATAGAAAGAAGGGAATTAGCTCTTCGTGCCTTTCCGCAATGTTATCATAGTGATGGGGGGGCAAGGAACGTAGCGGGAAGACCCCCATCACCGCTGCTGCCAAATATGGGTGATGATGGGCACTAACTCGATCTCCCTTTCCAGACGGGTATATTAATAACTGGTAAATGAAAAGCAGCTTGGCCTGGGAGGGTGGATGACGATGGCACCCTACGTCTCCAGAGTGGGCAAGCGCCGTGTGCCCTCATCCTAGAAGAAGGGCGCCATCCTCAAACAAGTGTGAAAGGGGGTGTGCAACGTATGAATTTATCTTTTTATCGGATTATAACTGGTTTCATATGTCCACTGACACGGAGTCTTGTAGCCAAAAATTGATACCCTCATAGAGAAATGTGGAGACACGGGGTCGGTGGGCGGCCTAATCTAGCCGAAACCGCATGGACCAGGGATCGTCCCACTGAACGCCCGCTCTCCCTTTAACGTGGGCAAAACGCTACTCAAAGGGTGAGGGTAAAACAGTGAGGCAATGCTTTATTGAACCACAAAACAGGCGGAACAGTCCCAGCAAAATACCCCAAGATGGTGCACATTACAGAGTCTCACCCATCCGCTGACTCGCCGAGATGCTGTTACTTCAGATCTTCCAGGGTTGGCTACCCCACCTGTGGCATGCACACAGAGAGGAGGTAATGACAAGCATAGGAAGATGACAGTCCATTCAGGTATAAGGCCAGTTGACCGGAGGGTCACAACCTGGCTTCATCTTCCAGGGTCAACTACCCCACCTGTGGCACGCACACAGAGAGGAAGTAACGACAAGCGTAGGAAGATGACTGTCCATTGAGGTACAAGGCCAGGTGACCAGCAGGTCACAACCTGGCTTCTTTGAACATCTCCATGGAGCCAGGCGAACGGCGGGTCCCAATCCTGGCTTTCTCCACACGTATCCATGGTTCAGCGATGGTCAGTGGAGAAGATCTGTATTCTTCAATCTGGGGCCGAGGTCCCCTAGGTTGTTTCCTGTAGAATGATAGATCCGTGTACCTCGTGATGGACCATGATGTATTGGCAGCAGTGCAGTAGGGTCCCCTGGATGTTTGGATGTCTTGGCAGAATCTCTGGCTGTCTCTCTGAGTCTCTGACAGTCTATACCTAGGCATGTAACTTCTTTTTTTACAACAAGTGTCCTTCATTCCGTATTGACATAAAGGGTAAGAATGGAGATGAGATCAAGTAGCATTACTTGATTATTTAATCTATTTGCATAGTTTTTCCTCCTCTGTTTTCAAAGTCAGCAAACTATCTGGCCTAGACAATGCATAATTAGCATATCAGTAAACATCACTAGTCATAAGAGCACAATATGTTATATGGAATGTCAATATTACAGGTTACACAAGCAAAAGTCTCTTTTCTTGACCAACACATAAATTCAAAAGGCAACATTCAGATAAAAGTCTATGCTTCATGGTGTGCTAACAATAGTCGTCTGGTTAATTAAGATACAATGCTGTGTCTCAACAACAGAGTTTGGGCCAGAAGAGCCGCAGCCGGTCTGGACCTCACATACGTGACTATCATACATGTGGAAGTGACCTAATGGACAGGAAACTTGGTGGTCAATGTCACTTTAAGGAGTACACTAGTGTAATGGCTACAACTTCGGTGGGCACGCTAACACTTGGTGAGCACAGTCTCTTGTACAGGAGAACGATAACAGTAGAAGACTTGCAACAATTCTTTGGTCAAGTTGCACATCAAAATAAGGTACATCACTATTTCAGACCATTATATGACTTGTGTCACTGTATTTTTTTTTCCTGCTTTCTAATCTGCGAGCTCTATTTTTTAAGTTTCAGTTGTCTCTGAGCTGGTGGTGCAGACTAGCTGCTATGATGTCTCCCATACACAGCACATACAGATATGAGAAGAGTCCACTGTACTATCTCTATATAGCACAAGTTTAAAGGCAGCATCAGCATAGAGGACACTTTACAACAGCACTGAGCAGTGTAGCTGTGAATCCAGCTCTGGGGTAGGATAAATATTAGAAGGCAGGATCATGGTCTTGTGTGTTTCTCACTTTGCTCCTTCCCTTGTTAATTGTTAGGCTGATCAGGTGAGTTGGATCCTCTAAGCCTCAGGTCCGGGTGGGCACACGGACCCCGGGCTTTGATGCAGCAAACAGGAAGGCATGTGGGAAGAGGACTTGGCACACACAGGATGGATGACGTGGAACCTAGCAGGGATGAATGCAGGCACAAATACAAAAAGGACAGATGGTGGCGCACACCAAACATAGGTCTAGAGTCTCACTCCCAAGACACAGGAGTGTATCTAAAGAGGCCTTAAATAGGTCTACGGAGATGATGATTCAGTGGGCAAGTTGCAAAACCCAATGTGGAGCACAGCAGAGGGCAGCAGACCAAGGGGAAGGAAACGGAGCCCAGGATATCTGGGACAGGTGTGTGACACTTTTCATAGATTGTAATCTGATCTCTCAGTGAGCAGGCGATCATCCCTTTTGTCTTAAGCCCCCGTTACACACTGCGATATCGCTAGCAATATCGCTGTAAAGTCACCGATTTTGTGACGTTGCAGCGATATTGCTAGCGATATCGCTACATGTGATACTTACCTCCGACCGCTCCCCCGCTGATTATCGCTGATCGCGCGAGAAGTTCCTGGACCATTCCTCGTCGGTCACTTCCTGCTGGGGCTTCCTGTGGCGCCGATGAGCGACGCGTGGAGCCGGGCGGGAGGACGTCAGGATCGCCGCGTCTGACAGGTAAGTAGCGACCCCCGACCCCTGCGATGTCGCTGGTGAGATCTGCCTGTGTGGCAGCTCACTAGCGACCACCTAGCGATGCACCAGGGATCCTGACCGCGTCATATCACTGATCGGGATCGCTGGTGCATCGCTAGGTGTAACGGTACCCTTAACCAAGATGGTTTTTTAGGGTGAATGATGAATCCATGAGGCGGGATCAAGGGAATGATGTGTCTCATAAGTGGAGAAAGAAACATATTTCTGTAATAAGATATATGAGACAGTTTCTTATATTCTCTTTTACTATTGATTTATACAAAGGATAGTTTGATAGTGATCTGTGGGCCTCCGAAAAACTTCATTAAGTCTCATAGATGTTATTCCCACCGTCATTCCGTAGCATCCACCTTCATTCTGTGGCCTCTGGTTGTCTCATCAGGCGGGATGGGGCACCCCCATTCGAAAAACAGCTGCAAGTTCCAGTTGTGGGACCCTCATCTATCAGACATTTATGGAATATACCATGGATCTGCCATAAAGGAGATCTAAGATGGGAATATTCCTTTAAAATCCCACGGTGAGAGAGACTAGACATAAGCCACTTATAAAATGTAAATTAAGAACTAAAGACTGTTGTTGAATAGGAAACTCATAAAACGCCAGACACGTCCCCCACCTCCGGTGCAGGTGTCTCATTAAGGCTGATTAATTGTAATTTTATGACGGCGCTCAAATCTAAATCTAAACATAGACAATCAAGAAATGAAGAAAAAAACTTGAATACCGAAAAAAAAAAAACCTGATTCTAGGACCCATAAACTTGAAGCAGAACCTACGGTATTTGACAAATCTTGGGCAGTCCTAAAGGTCTCCATACACTGTGTGGGACATCATACTGTGTGTGGGGTTGTGGGGACATCATACTGTGTGTGGGGCTGTGTGGGGACATCATACTGTGTGCGGGGCTGTGGGGACATCATACTGTGTGCGGGGCTGTGTGGGGACTTCATACTGTGTGCGGGGCTTTGTGGGGACATCATACTGTGTGTGGGGCTGTGTGGGGACATCATACTGTGTACAGGGTGGTGTGGGGACATCATACTGTGTGTGCAGGGCTGTGTGGGGACATCATACTGTGTGCGGGGCTGTGGGGACATCATACTGTGTGTGGGGCTGTGGGGACATGATACTGTATGCGGGGCTGTGGGGACATCATACTGTATGTGGGGCTGTGGGGACATCATACTGTGTGCGGAGCTGTGGGGACATCATGCTGTGTGCGGGGCTGTGGGGACATCATACTGTGTGCGGGGCCGTGTGAGGACATCATACTGTGTGCGGGGCTGTGGGGACATCATACTGTGTACAGGGCTGTGTAGGGACATCATACCGTGTGTGGGGCCGTGTGGGGACTTCATACTGTGTGCGGGGTTGTGTGGGGACATCATACTGTGTGAGGGCTGTGTGGGGACATCATACAGTGTGTGGGGCTGTGGGGACATCATACTGTGTGTGGGGCTGTGGGGACATCATACTGTGTGTGGGGCTGTGTGGGGACATCATACTGTGTGCGGGGCTGTGGGGACATCATACTTTGTGTGGTTGTGTGGGGACATCATACTGTGTGCGGGGCTGTGGGGACATCATACTGTGTGCAAGGCTGTGGGGACATCATACTGTGTGTGGGGCTGTTTGGGACATCATACTGTGTGCAGGGCTGTGTGGGGACATCATACTGTGTGCGGGCTGTGTGGGGACATCATACTGTGTGTGGGGCTGTGTGGGGACTTCATACTGTGTGTGGGGTTGTGTGGGGACATCATACTGTGTGTGGGGCTGTGTGGGGACATCATACTGTGTGCAGGGCTATGTGGGGACTTCATACTGTGTGCGGGGCTGTGTGGGGACATCATACTGTGTGTGGGGCTGTGGGGACATTATACTGTGTGTGGGGTTGTGTGGGGACTTCATACTGTGTGCGGGGCAGTGTGGGGGCATCATACTGTGTGTGGAGCCGTGTGGGGACATGATACTGTGTGCGGGGCCGTGTAGGGACATCATACTGTGTGCGGGGCCGTGTGGGGACATCATACTGTGTGTGCGGCCGTGTGGGGACATCATATTGTGTGCAGGGCTGTGGCGCCAACATACTGTGTATGGGGATGTGGGGACATCATACTGTGTGCGGGGCTGTGGGGACATCATACTGTGTGCGGGGCTGTGGGGACATCATACTGTGTGCGGGGCTGTGGAGACATCATACTGTGTGCGGGGCTGTGGGGACATCATACTGTGTGTGGTGCTGTGGGGGCATCATACTGTGTGGGGCTGTGGGGACATCATACTCTGTACGATTAAAAACACATGAGCCATGCACAAAAGTGAACAAGTCGGTTGGACAGTGTTCACACCACCCAAAGACATGAAGCACAGAAAAAACACAGTATAACAAACGCGTAAAAATACTCTGTTGCAAAAGTTATATGTAACAGTAAACAGCAAGTGCTAGTAAAAAGATAACAAAAACAGGGTATTTAGTTGATATGTATTTTTTGTATGGGGCTGTGTGGGGACATCATACTGTGTGTGGGGCAGTGTGGAGATATCATACTGTGTATGGGGCTGTGTAGGGACATCATACTGAGTGTGGGGCTGTGGGGACATCATACTGTGTGCAGGGCTGTGTGTGGGACATCATACTGTGCGCGGGTTTGTGTGGGGACATCATACTGTGTGTGGGCCTGTGGGGACATCATACTGTGTGCGGGGCTGTGTGTGGACATCATACTGTGTGTGGGGCTGTGTGGGGACATCATACTGTGTGCGGGGCTGTGGGGACATCATACTGTGTGCGGGGCTGTGTGGGGACTTCATACTGTGTGCGGGGCTTTGTGGGGACATCATACTGTGTGTGGGGCTGTGTGGGGACATCATACTGTGTGCAGGGCTGTGTGGGGACATCATAATGTGTGTGGGGCTGTGTGGGGACATCATACTGTGTGCAGGGCTGTGTGGGGACTTCATACTGTGTGCGGGGCTGTGTGGGGACATCATACTGTGTGGGGCTGTGTGGGGACATCATACTGTGTGTGGGGCTGTGGGGACATCATACTGTGTGCGGGGCTGTGTGGGGATATCATACTGTGTGTGGGGCTGTGTGGGGACTTCATACTGTGTGCAGGGCTGTGTGGGGACATCATACTGTGTGTGAGGCTGTGGGGAAAACATACTGTGTGTGGGGCTGTGGGGACATCATACTGTGTGCGGGGCTGTGTGGGGACATCATACTGTGTGTGGGGCTGTGTGGGGACATCATACTGTGTGTGGGGCTGTGTGGGGACATCATACTGTGTGTGGGCTTGTGTGTTGGGACATCATACTGTGTGTGGGGCAGTGTGGGGACATCATACTGTGTGTGGGGCTGTGTGGGGACATCATACTGTGTGTGGGCTTGTGTGTTGGGACATCATACTGTGTGTGGGGCTGTGTGGGGACATCATACTGTGTGCGGGGCTGTGGGGACATCATACTGTGTGTGGTTGTGTGGGGACATCATACTGTGTGTGGGGACTTCATACTCTGTGCGGGGCTGTGTGGGGACATCATACTGTATGTGGGGCTGTTTGGGACATCATACTGTGTGCAGGGCTGTGTGGGGACTTCATACTGTGTGCGGGCTGTGTGGGGACATCATACTGTGTGTGGGGCTGTTTGGGACATCATAATGTGTGCGGGGCTGTGTGGGGACTTCATACTGTGTGCGGGCTGTGTGGGGACATCATACTGTGTGTGGGGCTGTGGGGACATCATACAGTGTGTGGGGTTGTGTGGGGACATCATACTGTCTGTGGGGCTGTGTGGGGACTTCATACTGTGTGCAGGGGTGTGTGGGGACATCATACTATGTGTGGGGCTGTGGGGACATCATACTGTGTGTGGGGCTGTAGGAACATCATACTGTGTGTGGGGCTGTGTGGGGACATCGTACTGTGTGCGGGGCTGTGGGGACATCATACTGTGTGCGGGGCTGTGTGGGGACATCATACTGTGTGCAGGGTTGTGTGGGGACATCATACTGTGTGTGGTGCTGTGTGGGGACATCATACTGTGTGCAGGGCGGTGTGGGGACTTCATACTGTGTGCGGGGCTGTGTGGGGACATCATACTGTGTGTGGGGCTGTAGGAACATCATACTGTGTGTGGGGCTGTGTGGGGACATCATACTGTGTGCGGGGCTGTGGGGACATCATACTGTGTGCGGGGCTGTGTGGGGACATCATACTGTGTGCAGGGCTGTGTGGGGACATCATACTGTGTGTGGGGCTGTGTGGGGACATCATACTGTGTGCAGGGCTGTGTGGGGACTTCATACTGTGTGCGGGGCTGTGTGGGGACATCATACTGTGTGTGGGGCTGTGTCGGGACATCATACTGTGTGTGGGGCTGTGGGGACATCATACTGTGTGTGGGGCTGTTTGGGGACTTCATACTGTGTGCGGGGCTGTGTGGGGACATCATACTGTGTGTGGGGCTCTGGGGACATCATACTGTGTGCGGGACTGTGTGGGGACATCATACTGCGTGTGGGGCTGTGTGGGGACATCATACTGTGTGTGGGGTTGTGTGGGGACATAATACTGTGTGTGGTGCTGTGTGGGGACTTCATACTGTGTGCAGGGCTGTGTGGGGACATCATACTGTGTGTGGGGCTGTGGGGACATCATACTGTGTGTGGGGCTGTGGGGACATCATACTGTGTGCGGGGCTGTGTGGGGACATCATACTGTGTGTGGGGCTGTGTGGGGACATCATACTGTGTGTGGGCTTGTGTGTTGGGACATCATACTGTGTGTGGGGCTGTGTGGGGACTTCATACTGTGTGCGGAGCTGTGTGGGGACATCATACTGTGTGCGGGGCTGTGGGGACATCATACTGTGTGCGGGGCTGTGTGGGGACATCATACTGTGTGCAGGGCTGTGTGGGGACATCATACTGTGTGTGGGGCAGTGTGGGGACATCATACTGTGTGCAGGGCTGTGTGGGGACTTCATACTGTGTGCGGGGCTGTGTGGGTACATCATACTGTGTGTGGGGCTGTGTCGGGACATCATACTGTGTGTGGGGCTGTGGGGACATCATACTGTGTGTGGGGCTGTGTGGGGACTTCATACTGTGTGCGGGGCTGTGTGGGGACATCATACTGTGTGTGGGGCTCTGGGGACATCATACTGTGTGCGGGGCTGTGTGGGGACATCATACTGTGTGTGAGGCTGTGTGGGGACATCATACTGTGTGTGGGGTTGTGTGGGGACATAATACTGTGTGTGGGGCTGTGTGGGGACTTCATACTGTGTGCAGGGCTGTGTGGGGACATCATACTGTGTGTGGGGCTGTGGGGACATCATACTGTGTGTGGGGCTGTGGGGACATCATACTGTGTGCGGGGCTGTGTGGGGACATCATACTGTGTGTGGGGCTGTGTGGGGACATCATACTGTGTGTGGGCTTGTGTGTTGGGACATCATACTGTGTGTGGGGCTGTGTGGGGACTTCATACTGTGTGCGGAGCTGTGTGGGGACATCATACTGTGTGCGGGGCTGTGGGGAAATCATACTGTGTGTGTGGTTGTGTGGTGACGTCATACTGTGTGTGGGGCTGTGTGGGGACTTCATACTGTGTGCGGGGCTGTGTGGGGACATCATACTGTGTGTGGGGCTGTTTGGGACATCATACTGTGTGCAGGGCTGGGTGGGGACTTCATACTGTGTGCGGGCTGTGTGGGGACATCATACTGTGTGTGGGGCTGTGGGGACATCATACTGTGTGTGGGGTTGTGTGGGGACATCATACTGTGTGTGGGGCTTTGTGGGGACATCATACTATGTGTGGGGCTGTGGGGACATCATACTGTGTGTGGGGCTGTGTGGGGACATCATACTGTGTGCAGGGCTGTGTGGGGACATCATACTGTGTGTGGGGCTGTGTGGGGACATCATACTGTGTGCAGGGCTGTGTGGGGACTTCATACTGTGTGCGGGGCTGTGTGGGGACATCATACTGTGTGTGGGGCTGTGGGGACATCATACTGTGTGTGGGGTTGTGTGGGGACTTCATACTGTGTGCGGGGCTGTGTGGGGACATCATACTGTGTGTGGGGCCGTATGGGGACATCATACTGTGTGTGGTGCCGTGTAGGGACATCATACTGTGTGCGGGGCCGTGTGGGGACATCATACTGTGTGTGCGGCCGTGTGGGGACATCATATTGTGTGCAGGGCTGTGGCGCCAACATACTGTGTATGGGGATGTGGGGACATCATACTGTGTGCGGGGCTGTGGGGACATCATACTGTGTGCGGGGCTGTGGGGACATCATACTGTGTGCAAGGCTGTGGGGACATCATACTGTGTGTGGTGCTGTGGGGGCATCATACGGTGTGGGGCTGTGGGGACATCATACTCTGTACTATTAAAAACACATGAGCCATGCACAAAAGTGAACAAGTCGGTTGGACAGTGTTCACACCACCCAAAGACATGAAGCACAGAAAAAACACAGTATAACAAACGCGTAAAAATACTCTGTTGCAAAAGTTATATGTAACAGCAAGTGTTAGTAAAAAGATAACAAAAACAGGGTATTTAGTTGATATGTATTTTTTGTATGGGGCTGTGTGGGGACATCATACTGTGTGTGGGGCAGTGTGGAGATATCATACTGTGCATGGGGCTGTGTAGGGACATCATACTGTGTGTGGGGCTGTGGGGACATCATACTGTGTGCAGGGCTGTGTGGGGACATCATATTGTGTGTGGGGTTGTGTGGGGACATCATACTGTGTGTGGGTTTGTGTGGGGACATCATACTGTGTGTGAGGCTGTGGGGACATCATACTGTGTGCGGGGCTGTGTGGGGACATCATACTGTGTGTGGGGCTGTGTGGGGACATCATACTGTGTGTGGGGCTGTGGGGACATCATACTGTGTGTGGGGTTGTGTGGTGACATCATACTGTGTGTGGGGCTGTGTGTGGACTTCATACTGTGTGCGTGGCTGTGTGGGGACATCATACTATGTGTGGGGCTATGGGGACATCATACTGTGTGTGGGGCTGTGAGAACATCATACTGTGTGTGGGGCTGTGTGGGGACATCATACTGTGTGCGGGGCTGTGGGGACATCATACTGTGTGCGGGGCTGTGGGGACATCATACTGTGTGCAAGGCTGTGGGGACATCATACTGTGTGTGGGGCTGTGGGGACATCATACTGTGTGCGGGGCTGTGTGGGGACATCATACTGTGTGTGGGGTTGTGTGGGGACATCATACTATGTGCGGGGCTGTGTGGGGACTTCATACTGTGTGTGGGGCTGTGGGGACATCATACTGTGTGTGGGGTTGTGTGGGGACTTCATACTGTGTGCGGGGCCGTGTGGGGACATCATACTGTGTGTGCGGCCATGTGGGGACATCATATTGTGTGCAGGGCTGTGGCGCCAACATACTGTGTATGGGGATGTGGGGACATCATACTGTGTGCGGGGCTGTGGGGACATCATACTGTGTGCGGGGCTGTGGGGACATCATACTGTGTGCGGGGCTGTGGGGACATCATACTGTGTGTGGGGCTGTGGGGACATCATACTGTGTGCGGGGTTGTGTGGGGACATCATACTGTGTGTGGGGCTGTGTGGGGACATCATACTGGGTGTGGGCTTGTGTGTTGGGACATCATACTGTGTGTGGGGCTGTGTGGGGACTTCATACTGTGTGCGGAGCTGTGTGGGGACATCATACTGTGTGCGGGGCTGTGGGGAAATCATACTGTGTGTGTGGTTGTGTGGTGACGTCATACTGTGTGTGGGGCTGTGTGGGGACTTCATACTGTGTGCGGGGCTGTGTGGGGACATCATACTGTGTGTGGGGCTGTTTGGGACATCATACTGTGTGCAGGGCTGGGTGGGGACTTCATACTGTGTGCGGGCTGTGTGGGGACATCATACTGTGTGTGGGGCTGTGGGGACATCATACTGTGTGTGGGGCTGTGTGGGGACATCATACTGTGTGCAGGGCTGTGTGGGGACATCATACTGTGTGTGGGGCTGTGTGGGGACATCATACTGTGTGCAGGGCTGTGTGGGGACTTCATACTGTGTGCGGGGCTGTGTGGGGACTTCATACTGTGTGTGGGGCTGTGGGGACATCATACTGTGTGTGGGGTTGTGTGGGGACTTCATACTGTGTGCGGGGCCGTGTGGGGACATCATACTGTGTGTGCGGCCGTGTGGGGACATCATATTGTGTGCAGGGCTGTGGCGCCAACATACTGTGTATGGGGATGTGGGGACATCATACTGTGTGCGGGGCTGTGGGGACATCATACTGTGTGCGGGGCTGTGGGGACATCATACTGTGTGCGGGGCTGTGGGGACATCATACTGTGTGCAAGGCTGTGGGGACATCAAACTGTGTGTGGTGCTGTGGGGGCATCATACTGTGTGGGGCTGTGGGGACATCATACTCTGTACGATTAAAAACACATGAGCCATGCACAAAAGTGAACAAGTCGGTTGGACAGTGTTCACACCACCCAAAGACATGAAGCACAGAAAAAACACAGTATAACAAACGCGTAAAAATGCTCTGTTGCAAAAGTTATATGTAACAGTAACAGCAAGTGCTAGTAAAAAGATAACAAAAACAGGGTATTTAGTTGATATGTATTTTTTGTATGGGGCTGTGTGGGGACATCATACTGTGTGTGGGGCAGTGTGGAGATATCATACTGTGTATGGGGCTGTGTATGGACATCACACTGTGTATGGGGCTGTGTATGGACATCACACTGTGTGTGGGGCTGTGGGGACATCATACTGTGTGCGGGGCTGTGTGGGGACATCATACTGTGTGTGGGGCTGTGTGGGGACATCATACTGTGTGTGGGGCTGTGGGGACATCATACTGTGTGTGGGGTTGTGTGGGGACATCATACTGTGTGTGGGGCTGTGTGGGGACTTCATACTGTGTGCGGGGCTGAGTGGGGGCATCATACTATGTGTGGGGCTGTGGGGACATCATACTGTGTGTGGGGCTGTGGGAACATCATGCTGTGTGCAGGGCTGTGTGGGGACATCATACTGTGTGTGGGGCTGTGTGGGGACATCATACTGTGTGCAGGGCTGTGTGGGGACTTCATACTGTGTGCGGGGCTGTGTGGGGATATCATACTGTGTGTGGGGCTGTGGGGACATCATACTGTGTGTGGGGTTGTGTGGGGACTTCATTCTGTGTGCGGGGCTGTGTGGGGACATCATACTGTGTGTGGGGCCGTGTGGGGACATCATACTGTGTGCGGGGTCGTGTAGGGACATCATACTGTGTGCTGGGCCGTGTGGGGACATCATACTGTGTGTGCTGCCGTGTGGGGACATCATATTGTGTGCAGGGCTGTGGGGACATCATACTGTGTGCGTGGCTGTGGGGACATCATACTGTGTATGGGGATGTGGTGACATCATACTGTGTGCGGGGCTGTGGGGACATCATACTGTGTGCGTGGCTGTGGGAACATCATACTGTGTGCGGGGCTGTGGGGACATCATACTGTGTGCAAGGCTGTGGGGTCATCATACTGTGTGTGGTGCTGTGGGGGCATCATACTGTGTGGGGCTGTGGGGACATCATACTCTGTACGATTAAAAACACATGAGCCATACACAAAAGTGAACAAGTCGGTTGGACAGTGTTCACACCACCCAAAGACAAGAAGCACAGAAAAAACACAGAATAACAAACGCGTAAAAATACTCTGTTGCAAAAGTTATATGTAACAGTAAACAGCAAGTGCTAGTAAAAAGATAACAAAAACAGGGTATTTAGTTGATATGTATTTTTTGTATGGGGCTGTGTGGGGACATCATACTGTGTGTGGGGCAGTGTGGAGATATCATACTGTGTATGGGGCTGTGTGGGGACATCATACTGTGTGTGGGGTTGTGTGGGGACATCATACTGTGTGTGGGGACATCATACTGTGTGTGGGGCTGTGGGGACATCATACTGTGTGCGGGGCTGTGTGGGGACATCATACTGTGTGTGGGGCTGTGTGGGGACATCATACTGTGTGTGGGGATGTGTGGGGACATCATACTGTGTGTGGGGCTGTGTGGGGACTTCATACTGTGTGCAGGGCTGTGTGGGGACATCATACTGTCTGTGGGGCTGTGGGGACATCATACTGTGTGTGGGGCTGTGGGGACATCATACTGTGTGCGGGGCTGTGTGGGGACATCATACTGTGTGTGGGGCTGTGTGGGGACATCATACTGTGTGTGGGCTTGTGTGTTGGGACATCATACTGTGTGTGGGGCTGTGTGGGGACTTCATACTGTGTGCGGAGCTGTGTGGGAACATCATACTGTGTGTGGGGCTGTGGGGACATCATACTGTGTGTGTGGGGTTGTGGGGACATCATACTGTGTGTGGGGCTGTGTGGGGACATCATACTGTGTGCGGGGCTGTGGGGACATCATACTGTGTGTGGGGACATCACACTGTGTGTGGGGCTGTGTGGGGACTTCATACTGTGTGCGGGGCTGTGTGGGGACATCATACTGTGTGAGGGCTGTGTGGGGACATCATACAGTGTGTGGGGCTGTGGGGACATCATACTGTGTGTGGGGCTGTGGGGACATCATACTGTGTGTGGGGCTGTGTGGGGACATCATACTGTGTGCGGGGCTGTGGGGACATCATACTGTGTGTGGTTGTGTGGGGACATCATACTGTGTGTGGGGCTGTGTGGGGACTTCATACTGTGTGCGGGGCTGTGTGGGGACATCATACTGTGTGTGGGGCTGTTTGGGACATCATACTGTGTGCAGGGCTGTGTGGGGACATCATACTGTGTGCGGGCTGTGTGGGGACATCATACTGTGTGTGGGGCTGTGTGGGGACTTCATACTGTGTGTGGGGTTGTGTGGGGACATCATACTGTGTGTGGGGCTGTGTGGGGACATCATACTGTGTGTGGGGCTGTGGGGACATCATACTGTGTGCGGGGCTGTGTGGGGACATCATACTGTGTGTGGGGCTGTGTGGGGACATCATACTGTGTGTGGGCTTGTGTGTTGGGACATCATACTGTGTGTGGTGCTGTGTGGGGACTTCATACTGTGTGCGGAGCTGTGTGGGGACATCATACTGTGTGTGGGGCTGTGGGGATATCATACTGTGTGTGTGGTTGTGTGGGGACATCATACTGTGTGTGGGGCTGTGTGGGGACTTCATACTGTGTGCGGGGCTGTGTGGGGACATCATACTGTGTGTGGGGCTGTTTGGGACATCATACTGTGTGCAGGGCTGTGTGGGGACTTCATACTGTGTGCGGGCTGTGTGGGGACATCATACTGTGTGTGGGGCTGTGGGGACATCATACAGTGTGTGGGGTTGTGTGGGGACATCATACTGTGTGTGGGGCTGTGTGGGGACTTCATACTGTGTGCGGGGGTGTGTGGGGACATCATACTATGTGTGGGGCTGTGGGGACATCATACTGTGTGTGGGGCTGTGTGGGGACATCGTACTGTGTGCGGGGCTGTGGGGACATCATACTGTGTGCGGGGCTGTGTGGGGACATCATACTGTGTGCAGGGTTGTGTGGGGACATCATACTGTGTGTGGTGCTGTGTGGGGACATCATACTGTGTGCAGGGCTGTGTGGGGACTTCATACTGTGTGCGGGGCTGTGTGGGGACATCATACTGTGTGTGGGGCTGTAGGAACATCATACTGTGTGTGGGGCTGTGTGGGGACATCATACTGTGTGCGGGGCTGTGGGGACATCATACTGTGTGCGGGGCTGTGTGGGGACATCATACTGTGTGCAGGGCTGTGTGGGGACATCATACTGTGTGTGGGGCTGTGTGGGGACATCATACTGTGTGCAGGGCTGTGTGGGGACTTCATACTGTGTGCGGGGCTGTGTGGGGACATCATACTGTGTGTGGGGCTGTGTCGGGACATCATACTGTGTGTGGGGCTGTGGGGACATCATACTGTGTGTGGGGCTGTGTGGGGACTTCATACTGTGTGCGGGGCTGTGTGGGGACATCATACTGTGTGTGGGACTCTGGGGACATCATACTGTGTGCGGGGCTGTGTGGGGACATCATACTGCGTGTGGGGCTGTGTGGGGACATCATACTGTGTGTGGGGCTCTGGGGACATCATACTGTGTGCGGGACTGTGTGGGGACATCATACTGCGTTTGGGGCTGTGTGGGGACATCATACTGTGTGTGGGGTTGTGTGGGGACATAATACTGTGTGTGGGGCTGTGTGGGGACTTCATACTGTGTGCAGGGCTGTGTGGGGACATCATACTGTGTGTGGGACTGTGGGGACATCATACTGTGTGTGGGGCTGTGGGGACATCATACTGTGTGCGGGGCTGTGTGGGGACATCATACTGTGTGTGGGGCTGTGTGGGGACATCATACTGTGTGTGGGCTTGTGTGTTGGGACATCATACTGTGTGTGGGGCTGTGTGGGGACTTCATACTGTGTGCGGAGCTGTGTGGGGACATCATACTGTGTGCGGGGCTGTGGGGACATCATACTGTGTGCGGGGCTGTGTGGGGACATCATACTGTGTGCAGGGCTGTGTGGGGACATCATACTGTGTGTGGGGCTGTGTGGGGACATCATACTGTGTGCAGGGCTGTGTGGGGACTTCATACTGTGTGCGGGGCTGTGTGGGGACATCATACTGTGTGTGGGGCTGTGTCGGGACATCATACTGTGTGTGGGGCTGTGGGGACATCATACTGTGTGTGGGGCTGTGTGGGGACTTCATACTGTGTGCGGGGCTGTGTGGGGACATCATACTGTGTGTGGGGCTCTGGGGACATCATACTGTGTGCGGGGCTGTGTGGGGACATCATACTGTGTGTGAGGCTGTGTGGGGACATCATACTGTGTGTGGGGTTGTGTGGGGACATAATACTGTGTGTGGGGCTGTGTGGGGACTTCATACTGTGTGTGGGGCTGTGGGGACATCATACTGTGTGTGGGGCTGTGGGGACATCATACTGTGTGCGGGGCTGTGTGGGGACATCATACTGTGTGTGGGGCTGTGTGGGGACATCATACTGTGTGTGGGCTTGTGTGTTGGGACATCATACTGTGTGTGGGGCTGTGTGGGGACTTCATACTGTGTGCGGAGCTGTGTGGGGACATCATACTGTGTGCGGGGCTGTGGGGAAATCATACTGTGTGTGTGGTTGTGTGGTGACGTCATACTGTGTGTGGGGCTGTGTGGGGACTTCATACTGTGTGCGGGGCTGTGTGGGGACATCATACTGTGTGTGGGGCTGTTTGGGACATCATACTGTGTGCAGGGCTGGGTGGGGACTTCATACTGTGTGCGGGCTGTGTGGGGACATCATACTGTGTGTGGGGCTGTGGGGACATCATACTGTGTGTGGGGTTGTGTGGGGACATCATACTGTGTGTGGGGCTTTGTGGGGACATCATACTATGTGTGGGGCTGTGGGGACATCATACTGTGTGTGGGGCTGTGTGGGGACATCATACTGTGGGCAGGGCTGTGTGGGGACATCATACTGTGTGTGGGGCTGTGTGGGGACATCATACTGTGTGCAGGGCTGTGTGGGGACTTCATACTGTGTGCGGGGCTGTGTGGGGACATCATACTGTGTGTGGGGCTGTGGGGACATCATACTGTGTGTGGGGTTGTGTGGGGACTTCATACTGTGTGCGGGGCTGTGTGGGGACATCATACTGTGTGTGGGGCCGTATGGGGACATCATACTGTGTGTGGTGCCGTGTAGGGACATCATACTGTGTGCGGGGCCGTGTGGGGACATCATACTGTGTGTGCGGCCGTGTGGGGACATCATATTGTGTGCAGGGCTGTGGCGCCAACATACTGTGTATGGGGATGTGGGGACATCATACTGTGTGCGGGGCTGTGGGGACATCATACTGTGTGCGGGGCTGTGGGGACATCATACTGTGTGCAAGGCTGTGGGGACATCATACTGTGTGTGGTGCTGTGGGGGCATCATACTGTGTGCAAGGCTGTGGGGACATCATACTGTGTGTGGCGCTGTGGGGGCATCATACTGTGTGGGGCTGTGGGGACATCATACTCTGTACTATTAAAAACACATGAGCCATGCACAAAAGTGAACAAGTCGGTTGGACAGTGTTCACACCACCCAAAGACATGAAGCACAGAAAAAACACAGTATAACAAACGCGTAAAAATACTCTGTTGCAAAAGTTATATGTAACAGCAAGTGCTAGTAAAAAGATAACAAAAACAGGGTATTTAGTTGATATGTATTTTTTGTATGGGGCTGTGTGGGGACATCATACTGTGTGTGGGGCAGTGTGGAGATATCATACTGTGCATGGGGCTGTGTAGGGACATCATACTGTGTGTGGGGCTGTGGGGACATCATACTGTGTGCAGGGCTGTGTGGGGACATCATATTGTGTGTGGGGTTGTGTGGGGACATCATACTGTGTGTGGGTTTGTGTGGGGACATCATACTGTGTGTGGGGCTGTGGGGACATCATACTGTGTGCGGGGCTGTGTGGGGACATCATACTGTGTGTGGGGCTGTGTGGGGACATCATACTGTGTGTGGGGCTGTGTGGGGACATCATACTGTGTGTGGGGCTGTGGGGACATCATACTGTGTGTGGGGTTGTGTGGTGACATCATACTGTGTGTGGGGCTGTGTGGGGACTTCATACTGTGTGCGTGGCTGTGTGGGGACATCATACTATGTGTGGGGCTGTGGGGACATCATACTGTGTGTGGGGCTGTGAGAACATCATACTGTGTGTGGGGCTGTGTGGGGACATCATACTGTGTGCGGGGCTGTGGGGACATCATACTGTGTGTTGGGCTGTGTGGCGACATAATGCTGTGTGCAGGGCTGTGTGGGGACATCATACTGTGTGTGGGGCTGTGTGGGGACATCATACTGTGTGCAGGGCTGTGTGGGGACTTCATACTGTGTGCGGGGCTGTGTGGGGACATCATACTGTGTGTGGGGCTGTGGGGACATCATACTGTGTGTGGGGTTGTGTGGGGACTTCATACTGTGTGCGGGGCTGTGTGGGGACATCATACTGTGTGTGGGGCCGTGTGGGGACATCATACTGTGTGCGGGGCCGTGTAGGGACATCATACTGTGTGCTGGGCCGTGTGGGGACATCAAACTGTGTGTGCGGCCGTGTGGGGACATCATATTGTGTGCAGGGCTGTGGCGCCAACATACTGTGTATGGGGATGTGGGGACATCATACTGTGTGCGGGGCTGTGGGGACATCATACTGTGTGCGGGGCTGTGGGGACATCATACTGTGTGCAAGGCTGTGGGGACATCATACTGTGTGTGGTGCTGTGGGGGCATCATACTGTGTGGGGCTGTGGGGACATCATACTCTGTACGATTAAAAACACATGAGCCATACACAAAAGTGAACAAGTCGGTTGGACAGTGTTCACACCACCCAAAGACATGAAGCACAGAAAAAACGTAGAATAACAAACGCGTAAAAATACTCTGTTGCAAAAGTTATATGTAACAGTAAACAGCAAGTGCTAGTAAAAAGATAACAAAAACAGGGTATTTAGTTGATATGTATTTTTTGTATGGGGCTGTGTGGGGACATCATACTGTGTGTGGGGCAGTGTGGAGATATTATACTGTGTATGGGGCTGTGTGGGGACATCATACTGTGTGTGGGGTTGTGTGGGGACATCATACTGTGTGTGGGGACATCATACTGTGTGTGGGGCTGTGGGGACATCATACTGTGTGCGGGGCTGTGTGGGGACATCATACTGTGTGTGGGGCTGTGTGGGGACATCATACTGTGTGTGGGGAAGTGTGGGGACATCATACTGTGTGTGGGGCTGTGTGGGAACTTCATACTGTGTGCAGGGCTGTGTGGGGACATCATACTGTCTGTGGGGCTGTGGGGACATCATACTGTGTGTGGGGCTGTGGGGACATCATACTGTGTGCGGGGCTGTGTGGGGACATCATACTGTGTGTGGGGCTGTGTGGGGACATCATACTGTGTGTGGGCTTGTGTGTTGGGACATCATACTGTGTGTGGGGCTGTGTGGGGACTTCATACTGTGTGCGGAGCTGTGTGGGAACATCATACTGTGTGTGGGGCTGTGGGGACATCATACTGTGTGTGTGGGGTTGTGGGGACATCATACTGTGTGTGGGGCTGTGTGGGGACATCATACTGTGTGCGGGGCTGTGGGGACATCATACTGTGTGTGGTTGTGTGGGGACATCACACTGTGTGTGGGGCTGTGTGGGGACTTCATACTGTGTGCGGGGCTGTGTGGGGACATCATACTGTGTGAGGGCTGTGTGGGGACATCATACAGTGTGTGGGGCTGTGGGGACATCATACTGTGTGTGGGGCTGTGGGGACATCATACTGTGTGTGGGGCTGTGTAGGGACATCATACTGTGTGCGGGGCTGTGGGGACATCATACTGTGTGTGGTTGTGTGGGGACATCATACTGTGTGTGGGGCTGTGTGGGGACTTCATACTGTGTGCGGGGCTGTGTGGGGACATCATACTGTGTGTGGGGCTGTTTGGGACATCATACTGTGTGCAGGGCTGTGTGGGGACATCATACTGTGTGCGGGCTGTGTGGGGACATCATACTGTGTGTGGGGCTGTGTGGGGACTTCATACTGTGTGTGGGGTTGTGTGGGGACATCATACTGTGTGTGGGGCTGTGTGGGGACATCATACTGTGTGTGGGGCTGTGGGGACATCATACTGTGTGGGGGGCTTTGTGGGGACATCATACTGTGTGTGGGGCTGTGTGGGGACATCATACTGTGTGTGGGCTTGTGTGTTGGGACATCATACTGTGTGTGGGGCTGTGTGGGGACTTCATACTGTGTGCGGAGCTGTGTGGGGACATCATACTGTGTGTGGGGCTGTGGGGATATCATACTGTGTGTGTGGTTGTGTGGGGACATCATACTGTGTGTGGGGCTGTGTGGGGACTTCATACTGTGTGCGGGGCTGTGTGGGGACATCATACTGTGTGTGGGGCTGTTTGGGACATCATACTGTGTGCAGGGCTGTGTGGGGACTTCATACTGTGTGCGGGCTGTGTGGGGACATCATACTGTGTGTGGGGCTGTGGGGACATCATACAGTGTGTGGGGTTGTGTGGGGACATCATACTGTGTGTGGGGCTGTGTGGGGACTTCATACTGTGTGCGGGGGTGTGTGGGGACATCATACTATGTGTGGGGCTGTGGGGACATCATACTGTGTGTGGGGCTGTAGGAACATCATACTGTGTGTGGGGCTGTGTGGGGACATCGTACTGTGTGCGGGGCTGTGGGGACATCATACTGTGTGCGGGGCTGTGTGGGGACATCATACTGTGTGCAGGGTTGTGTGGGGACATCATACTGTGTGTGGTGCTGTGTGGGGACATCATACTGTGTGCAGGGCTGTGTGGGGACTTCATACTGTGTGCGGGGCTGTGTGGGGACATCATACTGTGTGTGGGGCTGTAGGAACATCATACTGTGTGTGGGGCTGTGTGGGGACATCATACTGTGTGCGGGGCTGTGGGGACATCATACTGTGTGCGGGGCTGTGTGGGGACATCATACTGTGTGCAGGGCTGTGTGGGGACATCATACTGTGTGTGGGGCTGTGTGTGGACATCATACTGTGTGCAGGGCTGTGTGGGGACTTCATACTGTGTGCGGGGCTGTGTGGGGACATCATACTGTGTGTGGGGCTGTGTCGGGACATCATACTGTGTGTGGGGCTGTGGGGACATCATACTGTGTGTGGGGCTGTGTGGGGACTTCATACTGTGTGCGGGGCTGTGTGGGGACATCATACTGTGTGTGGGGCTCTGGGGACATCATACTGTGTGCGGGACTGTGTGGGGACATTATACTGCGTGTGGGGCTGTGTGGGGACATCATACTGTGTGTGGGGCTCTGGGGACATCATACTGTGTGCGGGACTGTGTGGGGACATCATACTGCGTGTGGGGCTGTGTGGGGACATCATACTGTGTGTGGGGTTGTGTGGGGACATAATACTGTGTGTGGGGCTGTGTGGGGACTTCATACTGTGTGCAGGGCTGTGTGGGGACATCATACTGTGTGTGGGGCTGTGGGGACATCATACTGTGTGTGGGCTGTGGGGACATCATACTGTGTGCGGGGCTGTGTGGGGACATCATACTGTGTGTGGGGCTGTGTGGGGACATCATACTGTGTGTGGGCTTGTGTGTTGGGACATCATACTGTGTGTGGGGCTGTGTGGGGACTTCATACTGTGTGCGGAGCTGTGTGGGGACATCATACTGTGTGCGGGGCTGTGGGGACATCATACTGTGTGCGGGGCTGTGTGGGGACATCATACTGTGTGCAGGGCTGTGTGGGGATATCATACTGTGTGTGGGGCTGTGTGGGGACATCATACTGTGTGCAGGGCTGTGTGGGGACTTCATACTGTGTGCGGGGCTGTGTGGGGACATCATACTGTGTGTGGGGCTGTGTCGGGACATCATACTGTGTGTGGGGCTGTGGGGACATCATACTGTGTGTGGGGCTGTGTGGGGACTTCATACTGTGTGCGGGGCTGTGTGGGGACATCATACTGTGTGTGGGGCTCTGGGGACATCATACTGTGTGCGGGGCTGTGTGGGGACATCATACTGTGTGTGAGGCTGTGTGGGGACATCATACTGTGTGTGGGGTTGTGTGGGGACATAATACTGTGTGTGGGGCTGTGTGGGGACTTCATACTGTGTGCAGGGCTGTGTGGGGACATCATACTGTGTGTGGGGCTGTGGGGACATCATACTGTGTGTGGGGCTGTGGGGACATCATACTGTGTGCGGGGCTGTGTGGGGACATCATACTGTGTGTGGGGCTGTGTGGGGACATCATACTGTGTGTGGGCTTGTGTGTTGGGACATCATACTGTGTGTGGGGCTGTGTGGGGACTTCATACTGTGTGCGGAGCTGTGTGGGGACATCATACTGTGTGCGGGGCTGTGAGGACATCATACTGTGTGTGTGGTTGTGTGGTGACGTCATACTGTGTGTGGGGCTGTGTGGGGACTTCATACTGTGTGCGGGGCTGTGTGGGGACATCATACTGTGTGTGGGGCTGTTTGGGACATCATACTGTGTGCAGGGCTGGGTGGGGACTTCATACTGTGTGCGGGCTGTGTGGGGACATCATACTGTGTGTGGGGCTGTGGGGACATCATACTGTGTGTGGGGTTGTGTGGGGACATCATACTGTGTGTGGGGCTTTGTGGGGACATCATACTATGTGTGGGGCTGTGGGGACATCATACTGTGTGTGGGGCTGTGTGGGGACATCATACTGTGTGCAGGGCTGTGTGGGGACATCATACTGTGTGTGGGGCTGTGTGGGGACATCATACTGTGTGCAGGGCTGTGTGGGGACTTCATACTGTGTGCGGGGCTGTGTGGGGACATCATACTGTGTGTGGGGCTGTGGGGACATCATACTGTGTGTGGGGTTGTGTGGGGACTTCATACTGTGTGCGGGGCTGTATGGGGACATCATACTGTGTGTGGGGCCGTATGGGGACATCATACTGTGTGTGGTGCCGTGTAGGGACATCATACTGTGTGCGGGGCCGTGTGGGGACATCATACTGTGTGTGCGGCCGTGTGGGGACATCATATTGTGTGCAGGGCTGTGGCGCCAACATACTGTGTATGGGGATGTGGGGACATCATACTGTGTGCGGGGCTGTGGGGACATCATACTGTGTGCGGGGCTGTGGGGACATCATACTGTGTGCAAGGCTGTGGGGACATCATACTGTGTGTGGTGCTGTGGGGGCATCATACTGTGTGGGGCTGTGGGGACATCATACTCTGTACTATTAAAAACACATGAGCCATGCACAAAAGTGAACAAGTCGGTTGGACAGTGTTCACACCACCCAAAGACATGAAGCACAGAAAAAACACAGTATAACAAACGCGTAAAAATACTCTGTTGCAAAAGTTATATGTAACAGCAAGTGCTAGTAAAAAGATAACAAAAACAGGGTATTTAGTTGATATGTATTTTTTGTATGGGGCTGTGTGGGGACATCATACTGTGTGTGGGGCAGTGTGGAGATATCATACTGTGCATGGGGCTGTATAGGGACATCATACTGTGTGTGGGGCTGTGGGGACATCATACTGTGTGCAGGGCTGTGTGGGGACATCATATTGTGTGTGGGGTTGTGTGGGGACATCATACTGTGTGTGGGTTTGTGTGGGGACATCATACTGTGTGTGGGGCTGTGGGGACATCATACTGTGTGCTTGGCTGTGTGGGGACATCATACTGTGTGTGGGGCTGTGTGGGGACATCATACTGTGTGTGGGGCTGTGGGGACATCATACTGTGTGTGGGGTTGTGTGGTGACATCATACTGTGTGTGGGGCTGTGTGGGGACTTCATACTGTGTGCGTGGCTGTGTGGGGACATCATACTATGTGTGGGGCTGTGGGGACATCATACTGTGTGTGGGGCTGTTGGAACATCATACTGTGTGTGGGGCAGTGTGGGGACATCATACTGTGTGCGGGGCTGTGGGGACATCATACTGTGTGTTGGGCTGTGTGGCGACATAATGCTGTGTGCAGGGCTGTGTGGGGACATCATACTGTGTGTGGGGCTGTGTGGGGACATCATACTGTGTGCAGGGCTGTGTGGGGACTTCATACTGTGTGCGGGGCTATGTGGGGACATCATACTGTGTGTGGGGATGTGTGGGGACATCATACTGTGTGTGGGGCTGTGTGGGGACATCATACTGTGTGCAGGGCTGTGTGGGGACATCATACTGTGTGTGGGGCTGTGTGGGGACATCATACTGTGTGCAGGGCTGTGTGGGGACTTCATACTGTGTGCGGGGCTATGTGGGGACATCATACTGTGTGTGCGGCTGTGTGGGGACATCATACTGTGTGTGGGGCTGTGGGGACATCATACTGTGTGTGGGGTTGTGTGGTGACATCATACTGTGTGTGGGGCTGTGTGGGGACTTCATACTGTGTGCGTGGCTGTGTGGGGACATCATACTATGTGTGGGGCTGTGGGGACATCATACTGTGTGTGGGGCTGTGAGAACATCATACTGTGTGTGGGGCTGTGTGGGGACATCATACTGTGTGCGGGGCTGTGGGGACATCATACTGTGTGTTGGGCTGTGTGGCGACATAATGCTGTGTGCAGGGCTGTGTGGGGACATCATACTGTGTGTGGGGCTGTGTGGGGACATCATACTGTGTGCAGGGCTGTGTGGGGACTTCATACTGTGTGCGGGGCTATGTGGGGACATCATACTGTGTGTGGGGCTGTGGGGACATCATACTGTGTGTGGGGTTGTGTGGGGACTTCATACTGTGTGCGGGGCTGTGTGGGGAGATCATACTGTGTGTGGGGCCGTGTGGGGACATCATACTGTGTGCGGGGCCGTGTACGGACATCATACTGTGTGCTGGGCCGTGTGGGGACATCAAACTGTGTGTGCGGCCGTGTGGGGACATCATATTGTGTGCAGGGCTGTGGCGCCAACATACTGTGTATGGGGATGTGGGGACATCATACTGTGTGCGGGGCTGTGGGGACATCATACTGTGTGCGGGGCTGTGGGGACATCATACTGTGTGCAAGGCTGTGGGGACATCATACTGTGTGCAAGGCTGTGGGGACATCATACTGTGTGTGGTGCTGTGGGGGCATCATACTGTGTGGGGCTGTGGGGACATCATACTGTGTGCGGGGCTGTGGGGACATCATACTGTGTGCAAGGCTGTGGGGACATCATACTGTGTGTGGTGCTGTGGGGGCATCATACTGTGTGGGGCTGTGGGGACATCATACTCTGTACTATTAAAAACACATGAGCCATGCACAAAAGTGAACAAGTCGGTTGGACAGTGTTCACACCACCCAAAGACATGAAGCACAGAAAAAACACAGTATAACAAACGCGTAAAAATACTCTGTTGCAAAAGTTATATGTAACAGCAAGTGCTAGTAAAAAGATAACAAAAACAGGGTATTTAGTTGATATGTATTTTTTGTATGGGGCTGTGTGGGGACATCATACTGTGTGTGGGGCAGTGTGGAGATATCATACTGTGCATGGGGCTGTATAGGGACATCATACTGTGTGTGGGGCTGTGGGGACATCATACTGTGTGCAGGGCTGTGTGGGGACATCATATTGTGTGTGGGGTTGTGTGGGGACATCATACTGTGTGTGGGTTTGTGTGGGGACATCATACTGTGTGTGGGGCTGTGGGGACATCATACTGTGTGCGGGGCTGTGTGGGGACATCATACTGTGTGTGGGGCTGTGTGGGGACATCATACTGTGTGTGGGGCTGTGGGGACATCATACTGTGTGTGGGGTTGTGTGGTGACATCATACTGTGTGTGGGGCTGTGTGGGGACTTCATACTGTGTGCGTGGCTGTGTGGGGACATCATACTATGTGTGGGGCTGTGGGGACATCATACTGTGTGTGGGGCTGTGAGAACATCATACTGTGTGTGGGGCTGTGTGGGGACATCATACTGTGTGCGGGGCTGTGGGGACATCATACTGTGTGTTGGGCTGTGTGGCGACATAATGCTGTGTGCAGGGCTGTGTGGGGACATCATACTGTGTGTGGGGCTGTGTGGGGACATCATACTGTGTGCAGGGCTGTGTGGGGACTTCATACTGTGTGCGGGGCTATGTGGGGACATCATACTGTGTGTGGGGATGTGTGGGGACATCATACTGTGTGTGGGGCTGTGTGGGGACATCATACTGTGTGCAGGGCTGTGTGGGGACATCATACTGTGTGTGGGGCTGTGTGGGGACATCATACTGTGTGCAGGGCTGTGTGGGGACTTCATACTGTGTGCGGGGCTATGTGGGGACATCATACTGCGTGTGGGGCTGTGTGGGGACATCATACTGTGTGTGGGGCTGTGGGTACATCATACTGTGTGTGGGGTTGTGTGGTGACATCATACTGTGTGTGGGGCTGTGTGGGGACTTCATACTGTGTGCGTGGCTGTGTGGGGACATCATACTATGTGTGGGGCTGTGGGGACATCATACTGTGTGTGGGGCTGTGAGAACATCATACTGTGTGTGGGGCTGTGTGGGGACTTCATACTGTGTGCGGGGCTGTGTGGGGACATCATACTGGTCCAACCTGCTTTGAGCAGGGGGTTGGACCAGATGGCCCAGGAGGTCCCTTCCAACTCTACGATTCTATGATTCTATGATTCTACTGTGTGTGGGGCCGTGTGGGGACATCATACTGTGTGCGGGGCCGTGTAGGGACATCATACTGTGTGCTGGGCCGTGTGGGGACATCAAACTGTGTGTGCGGCCGTGTGGGGACATCATATTGTGTGCAGGGCTGTGGCGCCAACATACTGTGTATGGGGATGTGGGGACATCATACTGTGTGCAGGGCTGTGTGGGGACATCATATTGTGTGTGGGGTTGTGTGGGGACATCATACTGTGTGTGGGTTTGTGTGGGGACATCATACTGTGTGTGGGGCTGTGGGGACATCATACTGTGTGCGGGGCTGTGTGGGGACATCATACTGTGTGTGGGGCTGTGTGGGGACATCATACTGTGTGTGGGGCTGTGGGGACATCATACTGTGTGTGGGGTTGTGTGGTGACATCATACTGTGTGTGGGGCTGTGTGGGGACTTCATACTGTGTGCGTGGCTGTGTGGGGACATCATACTATGTGTGGGGCTGTGGGGACATCATACTGTGTGTGGGGCTGTGAGAACATCATACTGTGTGTGGGGCTGTGTGGGGACATAATGCTGTGTGCAGGGCTGTGTGGGGACATCATACTGTGTGTGGGGCTGTGTGGGGACATCATACTGTGTGCAGGGCTGTGTGGGGACTTCATACTGTGTGCGGGGCTATGTGGGGACATCATACTGTGTGTGGGGATGTGTGGGGACATCATACTGTGTGTGGGGCTGTGTGGGGACATCATACTGTGTGCAGGGCTGTGTGGGGACATCATACTGTGTGTGGGGCTGTGTGGGGACATCATACTGTGTGCAGGGCTGTGTGGGGACTTCATACTGTGTGCGGGGCTATGTGGGGACATCATACTGTGTGTGGGGCTGTGTGGGGACATCATACTGTGTGTGGGGCTGTGGGGACATCATACTGTGTGTGGGGTTGTGTGGTGACATCATACTGTGTGTGGGGCTGTGTGGGGACTTCATACTGTGTGCGTGGCTGTGTGGGGACATCATACTATGTGTGGGGCTGTGGGGACATCATACTGTGTGTGGGGCTGTGAGAACATCATACTGTGTGTGGGGCTGTGTGGGGACATCATACTGTGTGCGGGGCTGTGGGGACATCATACTGTGTGTTGGGCTGTGTGGCGACATAATGCTGTGTGCAGGGCTGTGTGGGGACATCATACTGTGTGTGGGGCTGTGTGGGGACATCATACTGTGTGCAGGGCTGTGTGGGGACTTCATACTGTGTGCGGGGCTATGTGGGGACATCATACTGTGTGTGGGGCTGTGGGGACATCATACTGTGTGTGGGGTTGTGTGGGGACTTCATACTGTGTGCGGGGCTGTGTGGGGACATCATACTGTGTGTGGGGCCGTGTGGGGACATCATACTGTGTGCGGGGCCGTGTAGGGACATCATACTGTGTGCTGGGCCGTGTGGGGACATCAAACTGTGTGTGCGGCCGTGTGGGGACATCATATTGTGTGCAGGGCTGTGGCGCCAACATACTGTGTATGGGGATGTGGGGACATCATACTGTGTGCGGGGCTGTGGGGACATCATACTGTGTGTGTGGCTGTGGGGACATCATACTGTGTGCGGGGCTGTGGGGACATCATACTGTGTGCAAGGCTGTGGGGACATCATACTGTGTGTGGTGCTGTGGGGGCATCATACTGTGTGGGGCTGTGGGGACATCATACTGTGTGCGGGGCTGTGGGGACATCATACTGTGTGCAAGGCTGTGGGGACATCATACTGTGTGTGGTGCTGTGGGGGCATCATACTGTGTGGGGCTGTGGGGACATCATACTCTGTACTATTAAAAACACATGAGCCATGCACAAAAGTGAACAAGTCGGTTGGACAGTGTTCACACCACCCAAAGACATGAAGCACAGAAAAAACACAGTATAACAAACGCGTAAAAATACTCTGTTGCAAAAGTTATATGTAACAGCAAGTGCTAGTAAAAAGATAACAAAAACAGGGTATTTAGTTGATATGTATTTTTTGTATGGGGCTGTGTGGGGACATCATACTGTGTGTGGGGCAGTGTGGAGATATCATACTGTGCATGGGGCTGTATAGGGACATCATACTGTGTGTGGGGCTGTGGGGACATCATACTGTGTGCAGGGCTGTGTGGGGACATCATATTGTGTGTGGGGTTGTGTGGGGACATCATACTGTGTGTGGGTTTGTGTGGGGACATCATACTGTGTGTGGGGCTGTGGGGACATCATACTGTGTGTGGGGTTGTGTGGTGACATCATACTGTGTGTGGGGCTGTGTGGGGACTTCATACTGTGTGCGTGGCTGTGTGGGGACATCATACTATGTGTGGGGCTGTGGGGACATCATACTGTGTGTGGGGCTGTGAGAACATCATACTGTGTGTGGGGCTGTGTGGGGACATCATACTGTGTGCGGGGCTGTGGGGACATCATACTGTGTGTTGGGCTGTGTGGCGACATAATGCTGTGTGCAGGGCTGTGTGGGGACATCATACTGTGTGTGGGGCTGTGTGGGGACATCATACTGTGTGCAGGGCTGTGTGGGGACTTCATACTGTGTGCGGGGCTATGTGGGGACATCATACTGTGTGTGGGGCTGTGGGGACATCATACTGTGTGTGGGGTTGTGTGGGGACTTCATACTGTGTGCGGGGCTGTGTGGGGACATCATACTGTGTGTGGGGCCGTGTGGGGACATTATACTGTGTGCGGGGCCGTGTAGGGACATCATACTGTGTGCTGGGCCGTGTGGGGACATCAAACTGTGTGTGCGGCCGTGTGGGGACATCATATTGTGTGCAGGGCTGTGGCGCCAACATACTGTGTATGGGGATGTGGGGACATCATACTGTGTGCGGGGCTGTGGGGACATCATACTGTGTGTGTGGCTGTGGGGACATCATACTGTGTGCGGGGCTGTGGGGACATCATACTGTGTGCAAGGCTGTGGGGACATCATACTGTGTGTGGTGCTGTGGGGGCATCATACTGTGTGGGGCTGTGGGGACATCATACTCTGTAAGATTAAAAACACATGAGCCATACACAAAAGTGAACAAGTCGGTTGGACAGTGTTCACACCACCCAAAGACATGAAGCACAGAAAAAACACAGTATAACAAACGCGTAAAAATACTCTGTTGCAAAAGTTATATGTAACAGTAAACAGCAAGTGCTAGTAAAAAGATAACAAAAACAGGGTATTTAGTAGATATGTATTTTTTGTATGGGGCTGTGTGGGGACATCATACTGTGTGTGGGGCAGTGTGGAGATATCATACTGTGTATGGGGCTGTGTGGGGACATCATACTGTGTGTGGGGTTGTGTGGGGACATCATACTGTGTGTGGGGACATCATACTGTGTGTGGGGCTGTGGGGACATCATACTGTGTGCGGGGCTGTGTGGGGACATCATACTGTGTGTGGGGCTGTGTGGGGACATCATACTGTGTGTGGGGATGTGTGGGGACATCATACTGTGTGTGGGGCTGTGTGGGGACTTCATACTGTGTGCAGGGCTGTGTGGGGACATCATACTGTGTGTGGGGCTGTGGGGACATCATACTGTGTGTGGGGCTATGGGGACATCATACTGTGTGCGGGGCTGTGTGGGGACATCATACTGTGTGTGGGGCTGTGTGGGGACATCATACTGTGTGTGGGCTTGTGTGTTGGGACATCATACTGTGTGTGGGGCTGTGTGGGGACTTCATACTGTGTGCGGAGCTGTGTGGGGACATCATACTGTGTGTGGGGCTGTGGGGACTTCATACTGTGTGTGGGGCTGTGGGGACATCATACTGTGTGTGAGGCTGTGTGGGGACATCATACTGTGTGCGGGGCTGTGGGGACATCATACTGTTTGTGGTTGTGTGGGGACATCATACTGTGTGTGGGGCTGTGTGGGGACTTCATACTGTGTGCGGGGCTGTGTGGGGACATCATACTGTGTGTTGGGCTGTTTGGGACATCATACTGTGTGCAGGGCTGTGTGGGGACTTCAAACTGTGTGCGGGCTGTGTGGGGACATCATACTGTGTGTGGGGCTGTGTGGACATCATACTGTGTGTGGGGTTGTGTGGGGACATCATGCTGTGTGTGGGGCTGTGTGGGGACTTCATACTGTGTGCGGGGCTGTGTGGGGACATCATACTATGTGTGGGGCTGTGGGGACATCATACTGTGCGTGGGGCTGTGGGAACATCATACTGTGTGTGGGGCTGTGTGGGCACATCATACTGTGTGCGGGGCTGTGGGGACATCATACTATGTGAGGGGCTGTGTGAGGACATCATACTTTGTGCAATGCTGTGTGGGGACATCATACTGTGTGTGGGGCTGTGTGGGGACATCATACTGTGTGTGGGGCTGTGTGGGGACTTCATACTGTGTGCGGGGCAGTGTGGGGACATCATACTGTGTGTGGGGCTGTGGGGACATCATACTGTGTGGTGGGGCTGTGTGGGGACTTCATACTGTGTGCGGGGATGTGTGGGGAAATCATACTGTGTGTGGGGCTGTGGGGACATCATACTGTGTGCGGGGCTGTGGGGACATCATACTGTGTGTGGGGCTGTGTGGGGACTTCATACTATGTGCGGGGCTGTGTGGGGACATCATACAGTGTGTGGGGCTGTGGGGACATCATACTGTGTGTGGGGTTGTGTGGGGACATCATACTGTGTGTGGGGCTGTGTGGCGACTTCATACTGTGTGTGGGGCTGTGTGCGGACATCATACTATGTGTGGGGCTGTGGGGACATCATACTGTGTGGGGCTGTGGGGACATCATACTGTGTGTGGGGCTGTGGGGGCATCCTACTGTGTGTGGGGTTGTGTGGGGACATCATACTGTGTGTGGGACTGTGTGGGGACTTCATACTGTGTGCGGGGCTGTGTGGGGACTTCATACTATGTGTGGGGCTGTGGGGACATCATACTGTGTGTGGGGCTGTAGGAACATCATACTGTGTGTGTCGGGCTGTGTGGGGACATCATACTTTGTGTGGGGCAGTGTGGAGATATCATACTGTGTATGGGGCTGTGTAGGGACATCATACTGTGTGTGGGGCTGTGGGGACATCATACTGTGTGCAGGGCTGTGTGGGGACATCATAATTGTGTGTGGGGTTGTGTGGTGACATCATACTGTGTGTGGGTTTGTGTGGGGACATCATACTGTGTGTGGGGCTGTGGGGACATCATACTGTGTGCGGGGCTGTGTGGGGACATCATACTGTGTGTGGGGCTGTGTGGGGACATCATACTGTGTGTGGGGCTGTGGGGACATCATACTGTGTGTGGGGTTGTGTGGTGACATCATACTGTGTGTGGGGCTGTGTGGGGACTTCATACTGTGTGCGGGGCTGTGTGGGGACATCATACTATGTGTGGGGCTGTGGGGACATCATACTGTGTGTGGGGCTGTGGGAACATCATACTGTGTGTGGGGCTGTGTGGGGACATCATACTGTGTGCGGGGCTGTGGGGACATCATACTGTGTGTTGGGCTGTGTGGGGACATAATGCTGTGTGCAGGGCTGTGTGGGGACATCATACTGTGTGTGGGGCTGTGGGGACATTATACTGTGTGTGGGGTTGTGTGGGGACTTCATACTGTGTGCGGGGCTGTGTGGGGACATCATATTGTGTGTGGGGCCGTGTGGGGACATCATACTGTGTGCAGGGCCGTGTAGGGACACCATACTGTGTGCGGGGCCGTGTGGGGACATCAAACTGTTTGTGCGGCCGTGTGGGGACATCATATTGTGTGCAGGGCTGTGGCGCCAACATACTGTGTATGGGGATGTGGGGACATCATACTGTGTGCGGGGCTGTGGGGACATCATACTATGTGCGGGGCTGTGGGGACATCATACTGTGTGCGGGGCTGTGGGGACATCATACTGTGTGCAAGGCTGTGGGGACATCATACTGTGTGTGGTGCTGTGGGGGCATCATACTGTGTGGGGCTGTGGGGACATCATACTCTGTACGATTAAAAACACATGAACCATACACAAAAGTGAACAAGTCGGTTGTACAGTGTTCACACCACCCAAAGACATGAAGCACAGAAAAAACACAGTATAACAAACGCGTAAAAATACTCTGTTGCAAAAGTTATATGTAACAGTAAACAGCAAGTGCTAGTAAAAAAATAACAAAAACAGTGTATTTAGTTGATATGTATTTTTTATATGGGGCTGTGTGGGGACATCATACTGTGTGTGGGGCACTGTGGAGATATCATACTGTGTATGGGGCTGTGTAGGGACATCATACTGTGTGGGGCTGTGGGGACATCATACTGTGTGCAGGGCTGTGTGGGGACATGATACTGTGTGTGGGGTTGTGTGGGAACATCATACTGTGTGTGGGGACATCATACTGTGTGTGGGGCTGTGGGGACATCATACTGTGTGCGGGGCTGTGTGGGGACATCATACTGTGTGTGGGGCTGTGTGGGGACATCATACTGTGTGTGGGGATGTGTGGGGACATCATACTGTGTATGGGGCTGTGTGGGGACTTCATACTGTGTGCAGGGCTGTGTGGGGACATCATACTGTGTGTGGGGCTGTGGGGACATCATACTGTGTGTGGGGCTGTGGGGACATCATACTGTGTGCGGGGCTGTGTGGGGACATCATACTGTGTGTGGGGCTGTGTGGGGACATCATACTGTGTGTGGGCTTGTGTGTTGGGACATCATACTGTGTGTGGGGCTGTGTGGGGACTTCATACTGTGTGCAGAGCTGTGTGGGGACATCATACTGTATGTGGGGCTGTGGGGACATCATACTGTGTGTGGTTGTGTGGGGACATCATACTGTGTGTGGGGCTGTGTGGGGACTTCATACTGTGTGCGGGGCTGTGTGGGGACATCATACTGTGTGTGGGGCTGTTTGGGACATCATACTGTGTGCAGGGCTGTGTGGGGACTTCATACTGTGTGCGGGCTGTGTGGGGACATCATACTGTGTGTGGGGCTGTGGGGACATCATACTGTGTGTGGGGTTGTGTGGGGACATCATACTGTGTGCGGGGCTGTGTGGGGACATCATACTGTGTGTGGGGCTGTGGGGACATCATACTGTGTGTGGGGCTGTGGGAACATCATACTGTGTATGGGGCTGTGTGGGGACATCATACTGTGTGCGGGGCTGTGGGGACATCATACTGTGTGTGGGGCTGTGTGAGGACATCATACTGTGTGCGGGGCTGTGTGGGGACATCATACTGTGTGTGGGGCTGTGTGGGGACATCATACTGTGTGTGGGGCTGTGTGGGGACTTCATACTGTGTGCGGGTCTGTGTGGGGACATCATACTGTGTGTGGGGCTGTGGGGACATCATACTGTGTGTGGGGTTGTGTGGGGACTTCATACTGTGTGCGGGGCTGTGTGGGGACATCATACAGTGTGTGGGGCTGTGGGGACATCATACTGTGTGTGGGGCTGTGTGGGGACATCATACTGTGTGTGGGGCTGTGGGGACATCATACTGTGTGCGGGGCTGTGGGGACATCATACTGTGTGTGGGGCTGTGTGGGGACTTCATACTGTGTGCGGGGCTGTGTGGGGACATCATACTGTGTGTGGGGCTGTGGGGACATCATACTGTGTGTGGGGTTGTGTGGGGACATCATACTGTGTGTGGGGCTGTGTGGGGACTTCATACTGTGTGTGGGGCTGTGTGCGGACATCATACTATGTGTGGGGCTGTGGGGACATCATACTGTGTGTGGGGCTGTGGGAACATCATACTGTGTGTGGGGCTGTGTGGGGACATCATACTATGTGCGGGGCTGTGGGGACATCATACTGTGTGTGGGGCTGTGTGGGGACATCATACTGTGTGTGAGGCTGTGTGGGGACTTCATACTGTGTGCGGGGCTGTGTGGGGACATCATACTGTGTGTGGGGCTGTGTGGGGACATCATACTGTGTGCGGGGCTGTGTGGGGACTTCATACTGTGTGCGGGGCTGTGTGGGGACATCATACTGTGTGTGGGGCTGTGGGACATCATACTGTGTGTGGGGTTGTGTGGGGACATCATACTGTGTGTGGGGCTGTGTGGGGACTTCATACTGTGTGCGGGGCTCTGTGGGGACATCATACTATGTGTGGGGCTGTGGGGACATCATACTGTGTGTGGGGCTGTGGGAACATCATACTGTGTGTGGGGCTGTGTGGGGACATCATACTGTGTGCGGGGCTGTGGGGACATCATACTGTGTGCGGGGCTGTGGGGTCATCATACTGTGTGGGGCTGTGGGGACATCATACTGTGTGTGGGGTTGTGTGGGGACTTCATACTGTGTGCGGGGCTGTGTGGGGACATCATACTGTGTGTGGGGCTGTGTGGGGACATCATACTGTGTGTGGGGTTGTGTGGGGACATCATACTGTGTGTGGGGCTGTGGGGACATCATACTGTGTGTGGGGTTGTGTGGGGACATCATACTGTGTGTGGGGCTGTGTGGGGACTTCATACTGTGTGTGGGGCTGTGTGGGGACATCATACTATGTGTGGGGCTGTGGGGACATCATACTGTGTGTGGGACTGTGGGAACATCGTACTGTAAGCGGGGCTGTGGGGACATCATACTGTGTGTGGGGCTGTGTGGGGACATCATACTGTGTGTGGGGCTGTCGGGACATCATACTGTGTGTGGGGTTGTTTGGGGACATCATACTGTGTGGGGCTGTGTGGGGACTTCATACTGTGTGTGGGGCTGAGTGGGGACATCATACTGTGTGCGGGGCTGTGGGGACATCATACTGTGTTTGGGGCTGTGTGGGGACATCATACTGTGTGTGGGGCTGTGTGGGGACATCATACTGTGTGTGGGGCTGTGGGGACATCATACTGTGCGCGAGGCTGTGTGGGGACATCATACTGTGTGTGGGGCTGTGTGGGGACATCATACTGTGTGTGGGGTTGTGTGGGGACATCACACTGTGTGTGGGGTTGTGTGGGGACTTCATACTGTGTGCGGGACTGTGTGGGGACATCATACTGTGTGTGGGGCTGTGGGGAAATCATACTGTGTGTGGGGCTGTGGGGACATCATACTGTGTGTGGGGCTGTGTGGGGACATCATACTGTGTGCGGGGCTGTGGGGACATCATACTGTGTGTGGGGTTGTGTGGGGACATCATACTGTGTGTGGGGCTGTGGGGACATCATACTGTGTGTGGGGCTGTGCGGGGACATCATACTGTGTGCAGGGCTGTGTGGGGACATCATACTGTGTGTGGGGCTGTGAGGAGACATCATACTGTGTGCATGGCTGAGTGCGGACATCATACTGTGTGTGGGGACATCATACTGTGTGCAGGGCTGTGTGGGGACATCATACGGTGTGTGGGGCTGTGTGGGGACATCATACTGTGTGCTGGGCTGTGTGGGGATATCATGCTGTATGTGGGGCTGTGAGGACATCATACTGTGTGCGGGGCTGTGTGGGGACATCATTCTGTTTGCGGGCTGTGTGGGGACATCATACTGTGTGCGGTGCTGTGTGGGGACATCATACTGTGTGTGGTGCTGTGGGCACATCATACTGTGTGCGGGGCTGTGTGGGGACATCATTCTGTGTGCTGGGCTGTGTGGGGACATCATACTGTGTGTGGGGCCATCATACTGTGTGTGGGGCTGTGTGGGGACATCATACTGTGTGCTGGGCTGTGTGGGGACATCATACTGTGTGTGGGGCTGTGGGGACATCATACTGTGTGCGGGGCTGTGTGGGGACATCATTCTGTGTGCTGGGCTGTGTGGGGACATCATACTGTGTGTGGGGCTGTGTGGGGACATCATACTTTTTTGGGGGCTGTGTGGGGACATCATACTGTGTGTGGGGTTGTGTGGGGACATCATAATGTGTGTGGGGCTGTTTGGGACATCATGCTGTGTGTGGGGCTGTGTGGGGACATCATACTGTGTGTGGGGCTGTATGGGGACATCATACTGTGTGCAGAGCTGTGTGCGGACATCATACTGTGTGTGGGGACATCATACTGTGTGTGGGGCTGTGTGGGGACATCATACTGTGTGCGGGGCTGTGGGGACATCATACTGTGTGTGGGGTTGTGTGGGGACATCATACTGTGTGTGGGGCTGTGGGGACATCATACTGTGTGTGGGGCTGTGTGGGGACATCATACTGTGTGCAGGGCTGTGTGGGGACATCATACTGTGTGTGGGGCTGTGAGGAGACATCATACTGTGTGCAGGGCTGAGTGCGGACATCATACTGTGTGTGGGGACATCATACTGTGTGCAGGGCTGTGTTGGGACATCATACGGTGTGTGGGGCTGTGTGGGGACATCATACTGTGTTCTGGGCTGTGTGGGGATATCATGCTGTATGTGGGGCTGTGAGGACATAATACTGTGTTCGGGGCTGTGTGGGGACATCATACTGTGTGTGGGGTTGTGTGGGGACATCATAATGTGTGTGGGGCTGTTTGGGACATCATACTGTGTGTGGGGCTGTGTGGGGACATCATACTGTGTGCAGGGCTGTGTGGGGACATCATACTGTGTGTGGGGCTGTGTGGGGACATCATACTGTGTGCAGGGCTGTGTGCGGACATCATACTGTGTGTGGGGACATCATACTGTGTGTGGGGCTATGTGGGGACATCATACTGTGTGCTGGGCTGTGTAGGGATATCATGCTGTATGTGGGGCTGTGAGGACATCATACTGTGTGCGGGGCTGTGTGGGGACATCATTCTGTTTGCGGGGCTGTGTGGGGACATCATACTGTGTGCGGGGCTGTGTGGGGACATCATACTTTGTGCTGGGCTGTGTGGGGACATCATACTGTGTGTGGGGCTGTGGGGACATCATACTGTGTGCGGGGCTGTGTGGGGACATCATTCTGTGTGCTGGGCTGTGTGGGGACATCATACTGTGTGTGGGGCTGTGGGGACATCATACTGTGTGCGGGGCTGTGTGGGGACATAATTCTGTGTGCAGGGCTGTGTTGGGACATCACACTGTGTGTGGGGCCATCATACTGTGTGTGGGGCTGTGTGGGGACATCATTCTGTGTTTGAGGCTGTGTGGGGACATCATACTGTGTGCGGGGCTGTGTGGGGACATCATTCTGTGTGCTGGGCTGTGTGGGGACATCACACTGTGTGTGGGGCCATCATACAGTGTGCTGGGCTGTGTGGGGACATCATACTGTGTGCGGGGCTGTGTGGACATCATACTGTGTGCGGGGCTGTGTGGGGACATCATTCTGTGTGCTGGGCTGTGTGGGAACATCATACTGTGTGTGGAGCTGTGGGGAAATCATACTGTTTGCAGGGCTGTGTGGGGACATCATTCTGTGTGCTGGGCTGTGTGGGGACATCATACTGTGTGTGGGGCTGTGGGGACATCATACTGTGTGCAGGGCTGTGTGGGGACATCATTCTGTGTGCTGGGCTTTGTGGGGACATCATACTGTGTGTGGGGCTGTAGGGACATCATACTGTGTGGCGGGCTGTGTGGGGACATCATACTGTGTGCGGGACTGTGTGAGGACATCATACTGTGTGCAGGGCTGTGTGGGGACATCACACTGTGTGTGGGGCTGTGGGGACATCATACTGTGTGTGGGGCTGTGGGGACATCATACTGTGTACAGGGCTGTGTGGGGACATCATACTGTGTGTGGGGCTGTAGGGACATCATACTGTGTGGCGGGCTGTGTGGGGACATCATACTGTGTGTGGGGCTGTGTGGGGACATCATACTGTGTGCGGGGCTGTGTGGGGACATCATACTGTGTGCGGGGCTGTGTGAGGACATCATACTGTGTGCAGGGCTGTGTGGGGACATCACACTGTGTGTGGGGCTGTGGGGACATCACACTGTGTGTGGGGCTGTGGGGACATCATACTGTGTGCAGGGCTGTGTGGGGACATCATACTGTGTGGCGGGCTTTGTGGGTTATCATACCGTGAGAGGGGCTGTGGGGACATCATACTGTGTATGGGACTGTGTGGGGACATCATACTGTGTGGGAGGAATCAAGACACAGTGTCTGAATAACAGGAGCATATGATTTATAAACTTTATAAAAAGCAGTAAATTATATGCTGATGATTCGCAGCTATAGGTAAAAATATATGTTACATTCAGCCCTATCGTGCCATGTATCAGCAGAAGCAGCGAGTCAATAGACTTAATTCTGCTCATTATTAATTGAACAACTATAGTCCAAACGGAGGTAATAGTGCACTTCAACAGAATGTATGCAACTAGTCCCTCATAACACAATGCAGGACAAAGAAGAGATCCCACAGAAAGATTCAATTAAAAGGTATAAACTTTATTGAAAAGAACTAAAACCAATGTGAAATAGCAGCAAGATAGCCATGATAGAGGACACCAAAACCCTTTAAATATATTGGGTTATACAATCAAACAGTATGGCATATGAACACATAAACATACATGAGCAATAGAGATTTATCCAAAAATAGAGTAATCTCCCAGCACAATGGCTACAACAACCATACTAAAAATCCCATGCTACATAATGAGGCATACCATACAAATGCTAATTAACCCCTAACAATGCTGTAAAGCCACAACATATGGTAATCGGGTGACTCAGCTCCGTTACTAGAAACCATGAATGCGGTAAATATTGAACCAAATGGAAATTTAAACAGAGTAAGATATAATGTCTACCTGTGGCAAAAGGTGTCCCCACATCCCGACGCGCGTTTCGCGGCTAGCTTCTTCCGGGGGACTGTGTTATGAGGGACTAGTTGTATTCATTATTAATTGATACAATTAACATGACAAGATAACGATTACAATTATTATGTTACTGTTGAGCAGAATTAATATCAGCCTATTGGTCTAATGTATACAGTATAGGGGACATTACTTCTCTGAATTTTATAGACAGTGTTAGCCAGCCTAAAATTCTGTTAGATGTAAATTAAAGGGACAAGCTATAATAAATATTTTTTCAAAAAATGAGTGCTAATGTAATAATTTTTTTCATTACTTGCACAAGAAAATATGCAACATTTTAATGACAAAGTTTGGGTGTATGGCCCTTTAAAAAAAAAAAATCCCCCTACAGAAATCACATCACATTAACCAATCAAGTAAAGAAACTTCCTGAAAAATTAAAAAATCATCTGTGATGCTTCTACAAAAAAAACTAATTCCTATTTTGTTTTTCACTTTTTATCACAGATTTTATTTCTAATTTACACTTTTTTTTATAAAATAATTATAATTAAAGAGTAACTTAACTTTTTTTTTTTTTAGTAATTTTGTCCAGTTTGAAAAATGATTAAACTCTTTGAATCACTTTGTTAGGGGATTTGTCTTCATTCCTGTAAAAAGAAGCCCCATTCTATTTGACTGCCTTTAGCTGCATTGATATCAGGATGTACTCATTTGGAGAACAGATGATGGCTGTGAATGTTGTCATTTGGAGTATAGATGATGGCTGTGAATGTTGTCATTTGGAGTACAGATGATGGCTGTGAATGTTGTCATCTGGAGTACAGATAATGGCTGTGAATGTTGTCATTTGGAGTACAGATAATGGCTGTGAATGTTGTCATTTGGAGTACAGATGATGGCTGTGAATGATGTCATTTGGAGCACAGATGATGACTGTGAATGTTGTCATTTGGAGTACAGATGATGGCTGTGAATGTTCTCATTTGGAGGACAGATAATGGCTGTGAATGTTCTCATTTGGAGTACAGACGATGGCTGTGAATGTTCTCATTTGGAGTACAGACGATGGCTGTGAATGTTCTCATTTGGAGTACAGGCGATGGCTGTGAATGTTCTCATTTGGAGTACAGACGATGGCTGTGAATGTTCTCATTTGGATACAGATGATGACTGTGAATATTCTCGTTTGGAGTACAGATGATGGCTGTGAATGTTCTCGTTTGGAGTACAGATGATGGCTGTGAATGTTCTCATTTGGATACAGATGATGGCTGTGAATGTTCTCATTTGGATACAGATGATGACTGTGAATGTTCTCATTTGGAGTACAGATGATGGCTGTGAATGTTGTTATTTGGACTACAGATGGTGGCTGTGAGTGCTCTGATTTGGATACAGATGATGGCTATGAACGTTCTCGCTTGGATACAGATGATGGCTGTTAATGCTCTCATTTGGAGTACAGATGATGGCTGTGAGTGTTCTCATTTGGAGCACAGATGATGGCAGTGGCAGATTAGTTCAGCCCCTGTCTTCTCCTCTGCGTGCTCTGATTATCAGAACAATCTTTTGCAGCATCATATCCCCAGAGTTAGTAACGCAGATGCTGAGCTGACCCATCACTGCCATCATCTGTACTCCAAATAAGAAAATTCACTGCCATCATCTGTACTCCAAATGAGTATGTTCTGAAGTCATTGCAGGCAAATGGACTGGGGAAAGGCAGGGGTTGAAAGGCAGTTGGGTCGCCCTCCCAGGGCTGTGGGGTACTCGGTCCCGGGCCGGTATCAGTGGGATGTGTCACAGCAGCAGTGACCCGGACCGTGGCCCTGGGCGCCCAAGTAATAGGAAAATGTGAATGGTGGAATGTAGTTAGATGAATAGTTCGTAACGCCACCTGTGGTGCTCGGCAAGGGAGGTGTTAAGCCGACGCTGCATGCAGATCCGCTGGGACTGATGGTATGGTGCAGCAAAGATGTAAAAGCTCCCCACAGGTGAAACTGTAGTCCCAGGGCAGTGTAGATGTGGTTGGCACGAGGGTGTAGCGGTGCCGGAAAGGAAGCAGAGAAGACACAGCGGGGTGCGATTTCTGTACCTTTACTTGATAAATGCAGTCCAGGGTCCTGGTTACAGATGGTACCAGAGCAGGCTAGCCTGGAAGCAACTCAGGAATTCTCTCTCAGCAGATGGGCTGTGCAGTCTCCTTCCTAGCGCTTACTTGAGGGATCTCCAGTACTGAGTTACACTGAAGTTCCTCCTGTCATATGTTCCCAAGAACTCTACTTGTACGGCAGACAACTGTAGCCTGTTCCAGGGACTCCTCACTCCTAAGTCCCGGCTCACTGTCCATGTTGCTGTTGTGCCCTCAAGTCTTAGATGGGAGTATTGCATTTACAGCCTTCTAGTCCTCTGGTGTCTGCTGTAGGACCATCAGTGTCCATACAGCCGTGGAGACCAGGCTCCAGTTCATGCGCTCTTACAGGAGATAAGCTCTTCCTCTCAGCTCTATCTTAACATTCCTTCCACACATCTGCACACTTCACCCTCCGCAGACTAACTAACTACTCCTTCCTCCTGGCCCTCAGAGAGCACCCCTCCCCTTAATTCCGGTTCAGAGTTCCCCCTACTGGCCTGGAGTGGAACTGTGTTGCATGCATAGATTGACTGCGAGAGAGACCCGTCATTGCCTACAAGCCTAGCATTACCCTCCCAGGAGGAAGGCAAAGCCACTGTGGCGACCTTACTCCTGGGGGCGCCACATTCCCCCCTAGTGCAAGTCAGCACTCCTGGGTTGAACAAAACATAAAAGAACATATAATAAATATAATTGTACAAGATTTTGAAAAATGGAAAATGTACAAAAACCAAGAGCTCCAAAAATAGTCCTATGATGACAAGTCCAAGCATCAATGTCTATGGTCCATTCCTGGGCAAATGGTGAATTATATACAAATAAAGTTTTTGACCACACAAGTCCTGTGGTACAATGTCCATAAAACAAAACTGGCAAATTCAAAAGGAAACTCTTACAGGTTACCTGTAGGCACAAAACTTGAAAACAGTTACATATAATACACAATTTCAACATTTACATAAACTTAGCTATATACGATATCTGATGGGTGGTATACCTTGTGTAGTACGGGTAGACCTGCGTAATACTGGTGTAGTATGTAATGTACTGGATACACTACTGGTGGTCCTGCAGGGCACAGGGATACTAGACTGTCTGTGAACTCTTAGACTCACCATGGGCACAACAGGTTCACCAATGGCAGGGCGAGGGTTCTCTAGCTCCACTGCTGGTGTGGCATCTGCTGCCTGATTTTCCCGATCTTCAGGATTTTCTTGAGTCATGTCTTCCTGTGCTACCAGTTGGGGAAATGTCAACACGGGCACCACTATAGCATCATTTACTTTAGTCCAATTGGCAGGAAACTCTCCAAGTATGGTGCTGTCCTTTTCTTCCTCTATGGGTTGGATGTTATCTTGTTCTTGCACTCTTTCTCTTAACTGGTCAGGTGTATTGCCAACTGCTTAGCAATAAGGTTCGGATACGGCTTTAAAGAAGGCACCACTTGGATATGACACAATTTTATTATACAATGATACAGGAAAGATGTACAGTGGGGAAAAAAAGTATTTAGTCAGTCAGCAATAGTGCAAGTTCCACCACTTAAAAAGATGAGAGGCGTCTGTAATTTACATCATAGGTAGACCTCAACTATTGGAGACAAACTGAGAAAAAAAAATCCAGAAAATCACATTGTCTGTTTTTTTTTCATTTTATTTGCATATTATGGTGGAAAATAAGTATTTGGTCAGAAACAAGCAATCAAGATTTCTGGCTCTCACAGACCTGTAACTTCTTCTTTAAGAGTCTCCTCTTTCCTCCACTCATTACCTGTAGTAATGGCACCTGTTTAAACTTGTTATCAGTATAAAAAGACACCTGTGCACACCCTCAAACAGTCTGACTCCAAACTCCACTATGGTGAAGACCAAAGAGCTGTCAAAGGACATCAGAAACAAAATTGTAGCCCTGCACCAGGCTGGGAAGACTGAATCTGCAATAGCCAACCAGCTTGGAGTGAAGAAATCAACTGTGGGAGCAATAATTAGAAAATGGAAGACATACCAGACCACTGATAATCTCCCTCGATCTGGTGCTCCACGCAAAATCCCACCCCGCGGGGTCAGAATGATCACAAGAACGGTGAGCAAAAATCCCAGAACCACGCGGGGGGACCTAGTGAATGAACTGCAGAGAGCTGGGACCAATGTAACAAGGCCTACCATAAGTAACACACTACGCCACCATGGACTCAGATCCTGCAGTGCCAGACGTGTCCCACTGCTTAAGCCTGTACATGTCCGGGCCCGTCTGAAGTTTGCTAGAGAGCATTTGGATGATCCAGAGGAGTTTTGGGAGAATGTCCTATGGTCTGATGAAACCAAACTGGAACTGTTTGGTAGAAACACAACTTGTCGTGTTTGGAGGAAAAAGAATACTGAGTTGCATCCATCAAACACCATACCTACTCTAAAGCATGGTGGTGGAAACATCATGCTTTGGGGCTGTTTCTCTGCAAAGGGGCCAGGACGACTGATCTGGGTACATGAAAGAATGAATGGGGCCATGTATCGTGAGATTTTGAGTGCAAACCTCCTTCCATCAGCAAGGGCATTGAAGATGAAACGTGGCTGGGTCTTTCAACATGACAATGATCCAAAGCACACCGCCAGGGCAACGAAGGAGTGGCTTCGTAAGAAGCATTTCAAGGTCCTGGAGTGGCCTAGCCAGTCTCCAGATCTCAACCCTATAGAAAACCTTTGGAGGGAGTTGAAAGTCCGTGTTGCCAAGCGAAAAGCCAAAAACATCACTGCTCTAGAGGAGATCTGCATGGAGGAATGGGCCAACATACCAACAACAGTGTGTGGCAACCTTGTGAAGACTTACAGAAAACGTTTGACCTCTGTCATTGCCAACAAAGGATATATCACAAAGTATTGAGATGAAATTTTGTTTCTGACCAAATACTTATTTTCCACCATAATATGCAAATAAAATGAAAAAAAAACAGACAATGTGATTTTCTGGATTTCTTTTCTCAGTTTGTCTCCCATAGTTGAGGTCTACCTATGATGTAAATTACAGACGCCTCTCATCTTTTTAAGTGGTGGAACTTGCACTATTGCTGACTGACTAAATACTTTTTTTCCCCACTGTATATCTTTGTACCGTGTTAGCCAGTAGATAGAAAAATATTGAATAGATAGAATAAACATTGGACCAGTTCATAGATAAGGGCATCACAACACAGAACTAGACCCCAATCAGAGGACCATAAAACATCCGGACTCCTTATCTATGAACAGGTCCAATGTTTATATTTATGTTTCTCCCTCTCCCATATTGATAGTTCTGCTTCACGTCACTTGTCTCATCTATTGCATTTTTTCTGTGCAGTATTGTGCATAAATATGTGACTTTTCAGATTTTGTATTAGTCTATGCCTGATGAAGAGACATGAGTAGTCTCGAAAGCTTGCAATGTGTTACCATCTTTTCAGTTAGCCATTAAAAGGTATCAACTACTGAGGACTCTCAATCCTGAATATTTTTCTATTATACAATGATTAATTTAAATGATAAAGCACCAAATTAATGAAATATATGACAATGATATAGCAATTACGGGAAATAGAAAATAGTAGGATATTGATATTCAAACTACAAAGATTTTAGTACATATACTTACATCAGAAAGAAGAAGAGAAAAGGATCTTCACTAGGGGCATTTACATCTGTCCGGAAGTACTTCAGCTGGAGGAGCGGTCAGCGAAGACGGAATGCGTGCTAGGACCTACACTGTGAAGAGCGTCCTCTTACACAGGTCCACAAAGCTCCTGCCTCTTCTGACTGCCTCCCCGGCTTTTATATGCTTTAAAAGGTTTACACAATATAATATTGTGTAAACATGAAAATACACAAGTTGTCTGATGTTCCAATCACGACAGTGGCCAGCTATCATGAATAAATAACATCAAACAAGACTTGCCTCTTCGGACTATATACTCCTGCCCTAACATTTAAATATGATAAGAGTAAATCATACACCAGAACAAAGTTTCCAACAACATGTTATGATCAGAGCCCTAGCACAAAATATATATATTTCAGACTACAGTTAAAGAGATCTTTAAGATTGAATACACTATAATGGTTTCAGATCGCCAACTATATTTCTGGTTCTACATTAGGCTTCCCCAACCATATTTCTATAGCCTTATGTACAATAATGTGCAATTGTCTATACGCCTAGTCCACTTTTAACCCCCATATGACACAAATATCAGGTGATGCCTGGTCAATATACTCACACCATTCACTGCTCTTAAAATTCAAGTAAGTCAACAGCGCACATAAAGGTTAATTCTTTCCAGTAATCAAGATTAAACATACTGAAGCATTACAATGAAACACTTCAAACTGCCCTGGATGAATTTGCACCCCCTATAAATAGAACACCACAACGCAGACGGCGACAACCCTGGCACACGGTGCAAACACGTTTCCTGCAGCGGTGCTCCAGGTGCGCCGAACGTCTGTGGAGAAAATCCAATCTACACGAAGATTTCATCCATTTTAAGTTTATGCTTAGAACATACAACACTGCCCTTCACCTCTCCAAACAAACCTATTTCAACACCCTCATCACCTCACTGTCCAATAACCCGAAACGTCTCTTTGACACTTTTCATTCCCTACTCAATCCAAGAGTACAGGCCCCAACCACGGAGCTCCGAGCTGACGATCTGGCCACTTACTTCAAAGAAAAAATTGACCAGATCCGACAGGAAATTATCTCCAAATCCCCTCATACCATGCACTGTCCTTCCTCCCCCACTGCATCTAACTCACTCTCTGATTTTGAACCAGTCACAGAAGAAGAAGTAAGCAGGCTCCTTGCATCTTCTCGCCCAACTACTTGCACCAGTGACCCATTTCCGTCACATCTCCTCCAGTCCCTTTCCCCTGCTGTCACCCCTCACCTAACTAAAATATTTAACCTCTCTCTCTCTTCTGGTATTTTTCCCTCCTCATTTAAGCATGCCATCATACATCCACTACTTAAAAAACCATCCCTCGACCAAAACTGTGCCGCTAACTATAGACCTGTCTCTAATCTTCCCTTCATCTCTAAACTCCTGGAATGCCTGGTCCACTCCCGTCTTATCCGCTATCTCTCAGAAAACTCTGTTCTCGACCCTCTCCAATCCGGTTTCCGCTCTTTACACTCCACTGAAACTGCCCTCACTAAAGTCTCTAATGATCTGCTAACAGCTAAAACAAATGGTCATTACTCCATGCTAATTCTCTTGGATCTCTCTGCAGCATTCGACACTGTGGATCATCAGCTCCTCCTCACTATGCTCCATTCCATTGGCCTCAAGGACACCGTTCTCTCCTGGTTCTCCTCCTATCTCTCCGACCGCTCCTTTACTGTTTCTTTTGCCGGTTCCTCCTCCTCTCACCTTCCCCTTACTGTTGGGGTTCCTCAAGGATCGGTTCTAGGCCCCCTCCTCTTCTCCTTGTACACTGCCCCTATTGGTCAAACAATCAGTAGATTTGGTTTCCATTACCATCTCTATGCTGATGACACCCAATTATACGCTTCTTCTCCTGACATCACGCCAGCCTTTCTAGAAAACACTGGCGATTGTCTAAACGCTGTGTCTAATATCATGTCCTCACTATATCTGAAACTGAACCTGTCAAAGACTGAACTCCTTGTGTTTCCTCCCGCTACTAATGTACCTACACCCGACATTGCCATTTCCGTCTGTGGTTCCACTATTACTCCCCAGCAACATGCCCGCTGTCTTGGGGTCATACTTGATTCCGAGCTTTCCTTTGCCCCCCACATTCGATCACTGGCTCGCTCTTGTCATCTGCACCTCAAAAACATTTCTAGAATTCGACCTTTTCTTACTTTTGACTCTGCAAAAACTCTTACTGTTTCTCTTATTCATTCTCGTCTCGACTATTGTAACTCTCTTCTAATCGGTCTCCCTCTTACAAAACTCTCCCCTCTCCAATCTGTCTTGAATGCTGCAGCCAGGATCATATTCCTCACCAATCGTTACACCGATGCCTCTACCTTGTGCCAGTCATTACACTGGCTACCCATCCACTCCAGAATTCAGTATAAACTTATTACCCTCACCCACAAAGCCCTCCATGGCTCAGCACCACCCTACATCTCCTCCCTTGTTTCAGTATACCACCCTACCCGCGCCCTCCGTTCTGCTGATGACCTGAGGTTAGTATCCTCAATAGTCAGAACCTCCCACTCCCGTCTCCAAGACTTTACACGTGCCGCGCCAATTCTTTGGAATGCACTTCCCAGGTCAATACGATTAGTCCCCAATCCCCACAATTTTAAGCGTGTCCTGAAAACGCATTTATTCAGACTGGCCTATCGCCTCAACACATTAACCTAACCTATCCCTGTGTGGCACAGCCAAAAGTTTTACCATAACCAGGTTCCCAGCATCATGTTCCCACATGCTTTATGCATCCATTAGCCCTTTGTGTCTGTACTGTTACACACTTAACATTATGGCTGGTCCATACAATCAGGGCAACTGTTACCACCCACCTTTCGTGTCTACCTCTTTCCTCATAGACTGTAAGCTTGCGAGCAGGGCCCTCATTCCTCTTGGTATTTGTTATAATCTACTGTATGTGATTATTGTTATGCTGTAATGTCTATTGTCTGTACAAATCCCCTCTGAAATGTAAAGTGCTGCGGAATATGTCGGCGCTATAAAAATAAAATTTATTATTATTATTATTATACTGTTTCAATAAGCATTGTCTTTTAGTATACTCAACACTAAGGCTGCATTTCAATAGCCATTGCGGGTCTGACCTCATGAACCCTGGTTTCCAAGAACTGGATATGGGGCCTTCAAATGCAGGTTAATTTCAATATAGACTAATCAATATATTACAATATGTAGGCTATAAGATATCCATATTTTTATTAGCACCACATCAGGGCAAAATTTCAAATGATCCCTTGACACAGCTGCTGAGGTTTCTCCTCCATCTTTACTAATAAGGCACACCTAGGTATTGTCAAAGTTTGAGGGTAGAATGGTGTAAGGTTCAGCTTCCCATTGATCATCCAATTTGTGCAATCTTCTCTTCCTTTTTAAGACTTGTTCTCCCGGCGACAAAGGAACAGCAGGTGCATTTTGATTGTAAAGCTTCTCCTGCTTTTGACTTGCCTGAGCTAGACTCTTTTCCACGTATTCTTGAACTCTTCTGTACTGTTGTTGTCTTTCTGTATCCCAGTCAGCATCTGGTGACGTTACTTCAGGCGTAAGGACTCCCATGTCCAAATCAATAGGCAGTTTACCAGGTCTTGCTCTCATTAAGTAGGCTGGGGTACAGTTGGTGGAATTCACTGGAATATGGTTGTAGAGGTCCACCAGATCTGGCAACTTCTCTGGCCACAGATTTCTCTCCTCCAAGGGCAAAGTCTTCAGTAGGTCAATCACTACCTGGTTCATCTTCTCACACATGCCATTGGTCTGTGGGTGGTACGGTGCTGTCCGGATCTTCTTACAACCATACAAGTTACAGAATTCCTGGAACACTTCTGCCTCGAAAGCTGGACCTTGATCTGTAAGTACTCTTTCAGGATATCCACGTCGTCTATAGAAGTGCTGTTGGAATGCTCTGGCTGCTGTCCTGGCTGTTTGATCTTTGACAGGCACAACTACCAGGAATCTTGAGTAGTGGTCCACGATGGTAAGAGCATAGATGTATCCTGAACGGCTTGGAACCAGCTTCACATGGTCCAGGGCGACCAACTCGAGTGGCTGTTTGGTTACAATTGGCTGCAAAGGAGCTCTCTGGCTGTTTCGATCCTTTCTGCACAGGTTACATTGTCCACATTCTCGGCACCACTTTTCAATAGCTTTCCTCATACCAGCCCAATAGAATCTCTCTCGGAGCAAAGCTTCCAACTTCTTCCATCCGAAGTGTCCAGCTCCATTGTGGTATGCTTCTAGGACCATTGATGCCTCTCTCTTCGGGACTACCACCTGCCAGACCAGCTCATGAGTACGGGCATTGATACTCCTCCGACACAGCTTTCCTTCATAGATGAACAGCCGGCCTCTCTCCTTCCACAACTGCTGGGTTTCTTCAGGAGCATCCAACTCTGGACGTGAGTCAGCTTGTGACAGTAGCTCCTTCACCAGGCGGACTGCAGGGTCAGTATCTTGCGTTTCTGCCCAGTCATGATGGGGCAATGGATTCAGGGTGACCTCCTTCAAGCCAGACCGTCGGTTTCTCACTCCTTGGGCATGTTGGGCCGCAATTGGCCGGTGGGAGATAGCTCTATTTCTTCAAGAGCTTCAGGGTCTTCTCCTGCATCTGGCAAATTAGGCATCCTGGACAGCGCGTCAGCATTGGCATTGATAGCCGAGCCATCCATCGCTGCTCCAGTGCACCTAGTTTTGCAGTTTCCAAGTAGGTCAAAGGATTGTTGTCCGTGAAGATAGTAAACTTGGGGGAGGCTAGGTAATGTTTGAACCTTTCGGTGACAGCCCAGACTATGGCAAGGAACTCCAGCTTGAAAGAACTGTAGTTGTCAGGGTTCCTTTCAGTGGGACGCAGGTTCCTGCTGGCGTAGGAGATCACTCTTTCTTTTCCATTCTGTACCTGTGACAGTACTGCTCCTAGTCCCACATTGCTGGCATCAGTGTACAGCACAAAGGGTTTGTCATAAGCTGGGTAGGCCAGAACTTCGTCACCTGTGAGAGCCATCTTCAGCTGAGTGAAGGATCTCTCCAGCTCTTCAGTCCATTCAAAGGTGGAATTTTTCTGTTTGGTCTTCTTGGACTGCCCCACCAGAAGATTTTGCATAGGGGTGGCTATTTCAGTAAAGCCTTTGATGAATCTTCAGTAGTAGCCTACCAGTCCAAGGAATTGGCGTACTTCATGGAGGTTGCTGGGCTTCGTCCAGTCCCGGATGACTGTGACCTTGTCAGGATCTGGTGCCACACCTTCTGCACTGACCACATGACCGAGGTACTGTACCTTCTGCTTCAGGAGGTGGCATTTGGAAGGCTTCACCTTCAGGCCAAAATTGGACAAAGCTTCAAACACTTCAGCCAGGTGTTCCAGATGATCTTCATAAGTTTTGGAGAAAACAATGACATCATCCAGGTACAACAGGACCGTCTCGAAGTTCATGTGTCCCAGGCAGCACTCCATCAGCCGTTGAAATGTTCCTGGGGCAGTGCAGAGCCCGAATGGCATATAGTTGAACTCACAGAGACCCATTGGAGTGGTAAATGCTGTTTTCTCCTTGTCTGCCTCTGCCACAGGAACCTGCCAATACCCACTAGTGAGATCCAAGGTGGAAAAGTAGTTAGCAGTTTTAAGTGCAGCTAATGATTCCTCAATTCTAGGTAATGGGTGGGCGTTTTTATGTGTAATGCTGTTAATTTTCCTGTAATCAACACACATTCTCATGGTACCATCATTTTTCTTTACAATAACTATGGAAGCTGCCCATGGGCTACAACTGTCTCTGATAACCCATGCCTCCTTCATCACTCTCAACATACTCTTAGCACATTGGTATTGTGTTGGGGGTATAGGTCTGTACCTCTCCTTTATGGGTGGATGGTCTCCAGTGGGGATATGATGTTGTGATGTTGAACCCCTTTTGCCTGCCCAAAATCTAGTGGGTCTTTGCTGAATACCCGCTCATACTCTTGTGTCATACTGTAAACCCCATTTTTCTGGTATGAGGGCGTAGAGTCAGTTCCCACCTGCAGTTGCTGACACCACTCCTCTGGCTGCCTCACAGAGCCATTGTCCGCCACCTGGTCGGATGAGACCAAGGGCTCTGCTGCCTGCAATGAGTTGTTGTTAACAGTGAGCAGCTTAGCAACTGTGGCGTACCGAGGTATTGTGGCCTCCTCCTCCCCACAATTCAAAAGGCGTACAGGCACTCTCCCTTTTCGTACATCAACCACCCCTCTGGCTGTCAGGACAGTGGGCCTGCTATATAGTATACTGGTTCTACCAATGCCTGGTAATCTCTCCCTCTAAGACCTATAGCTTCCCGACACCAAATCAACATTTCACACCTGGGGGGTATTGCAATGGGGAAGGGATCACTCACTCTGACACTGCCAATTTCTCCGCCAGACAGCTCTACTTGCTGTCTTGCATCAGGGCTTGGATCTCCTTCTGCAGGACTCGTTGTTCACTGGAACCAGCAGTCTCAGCCACCTGTTGCAACAAGACAATAACCTCGGAAAGACAATTTTCAATTACATTTATACCAAGAGTCATCATGGGATTACATTCACGTCGATCAATATCCACTACTATCAGACCTTTGAGATTTTAGCTCCACCCGCCCCACTTTAACAGTAATTTCTTTACATCCTATATGCGGCAAAGACTGACCATTACTGGCAACTACTGTCAGTTCATCAGTTGGGCCACGGGTAAGTTCGGAATCAGGTCATAGTGGTCACCTGGGAGCCAGTGTCCAGCAAAGCGTTCATGGGGATGCCGTCAATCACCACTGGAAGGATCGATCTCCCTCCCACATACTTGGCTCGCTAGTTCCTTGGGCCTTGTGGTCCTACTCCTGGGGGTTGGCCCTCTGCCCCAGGGGTTGCTCGTTTAAAGGACAAAATCTTGCAAGATGACCTGCCTTGTAGCAGCGACGACAGATGGGACGTCCGTCCTGGTCATAGCGATCGTTGTTCCTTCCTCGAAGTGGCGAGGCTCTCCTCCTCCGGAGCCAAGGGACATCCTCTGGACTGGAAGCAAGCTGTCAGGAACACCGCATTGTACTTGCTCACTGAGCCAGTGCGCGTGTCCTGTGTGTCAGGATCCTGTCAGCGCCGGCGTGCAGCCTCCGCTGAGCAGGGACTCACCCGCACTGTAGGGGTACCGGGGTCAGGTACAGCCAGAAAGTACCGATGCACAGGACCTGTGGATGCTGAAGTTTAGCAAGCAGACACGGGACCTATGGTCATGTGACTGCAAGGAGGCGGGGCTTAGCATCCTGCTTAGTGAGATGGAAAGACCCTATACAGAATTACTCAGAGTCAGGCAAAACGGGGTTCATACACAGAGATAGCCGTAACGTACCAAGGACGAGACAGAGCGGATAGTCAGGGCCAAGCAGCAGTCAAAACCAAACAGACATAGAAGGTACCAAGCAGAATCCAAAGCGATATCCAGAGAACAGACCGAGTCATACACAGAGAATCAAGCAACCAGAACACAGCACTAACACACTCAGGGGTCACCACACTATGCCAAGGGCAAGAGTATAACTGACAGGGATGGGAGCATCCTGAGGCTATAAGAAGCCTCTCCCAGAACCAGGGAGAGGCCACAATCATAGCCCCAGGTGTTCCGGTAACCCTGCACCAGGATCACAACCTTTAACCCCAGAAATGCCAGTCATCAGCACTGGTTTCAGACATTAACCCCACGTGTGCGAGTCAATCCCGCACTGAGATCATGACACAAGCTGGATCTTTTCTTTGGAGGACACCTGCAGGGACTGCACGGTTTTAGTAAGTGCAGCCATCCCTTTGGTCAACTCCTGGACCTGAAGATGCAGCTCTTCTGTAGGATCTTTATCCAGAGTCTGTGCGTCAGCCTCCACAGGGATGGAAGGAAAAGATGTTGCTTCCTGATGGTAGGTGATCGCTGGATGCCAAGGGGGTGCTGGACGGCTGTCAGTTGATTCCTGCAGGACCCGAATAGCCCTGTCCTTAAAATCAGCAAAGTCGAGATCAGGTTTTTGCAGGGTTATGATGCGCAACTGTCCTCTGTGTGTACTGGATAGAAGTACTTCAATGAACTGCTCCTTTAACAGTTTATCTTCCTCCTTCACACTGTCAGGATCAACTTGCTTAACTGCTCGCAGCGCCTCCTGCAGGTTGAGAGCATAGTCCCTTATACTGTCCTGTGCCTTCTGTTTGCTGCCAAAGAACCTCATCTTGATTTCAGCATCAGTGCGGGTGTCAAAGGTGCTTCTCAGCTTGGCCAGGATCTTTGCAACAGTCTCTTTATCAGTGTCCTGCCAGGCTTTCACTTCTCTCTGCGCTGCACCCGTTAGCTGTTCAATCAGGATATTCACTTTCTGGCTTTCAGACAGAGGATATACTTTAAACAAACTGCACAGTCTCTCTTTAAATTCACTCAGGGTATATGACTCACCCGAGTACTGTGGTAGCCAGGCCGCTCCCGGAAGGTAGGGCATTGACAGCGGCATTATGGGGACCGCTGCGGTGGGCGCTACTCCTTGCGGTGCTGCGGGGTTGGCGACGGCGTCCACCGCTGCGTTGTTGCTCGGTACAGACATTCTCTTCCCCCCCTAGTTAACATTAGCCAGGGCCGGGGGTTGTGTGAGTTCACCGGCGGCCGCTTCGCAGGCCCGACACTCTGGGCTGTAGGCCTCAGCTCCTCCCGCTTTTCGCACGCTGTCCTCTCTTCCCGCGCGGCAATTCACTTCTTCGCGCTCTGTGACAGGCTCCGCCCACGAAGGCCTGCCCCTTCTTCTTCCCACGCGCGCCAAGCAGCGCTGCAATTGGCGCCAATTTCACACACAGTCTTTTACACAAGCACGGTTTATGGCACACAGGACCCGGGGGGGGAGTACCGGGCTCCGTAATCCTGTTCGTGACGCCAAGTTGGGTCGCCCTCCCAGGGCTGTGGGGTACTCAGTACCAGGCCGGTATCAGTGGGATGTGTCACAGCAGCAGTGACCCGGACCGTGGCCCTGGGCTCCTAAGTAATAGGAAAATGTGAATGGTGGAAGGTAGTTAGATGAATAGTTTGTGACGCCACCTGTGGTGCTCGGCAAGGGAGGTGTTAAGCCGACGCTGCATGCAGATCCGCTGGGACTGATGGTATGGTGCAGCAAAGATGTAATAGCTCCCCACAGGTGAAGCTGTAGTCCCAGGGCAGTGCAGATGTGGTTGGCACGGGGGTGTAGCGGTGCCGGAAAGGTAGGAAGCAGACAAGACACAGCGGGGTGCAATTTCTGTACCTTTACTTGATAAATGCTGTCCAGGGTCCTGGTTACAGATGGTACCGGAGCAGGCTAGCCTGTAAGCAACTCATGAATTCTCTCTCAGCAGATGGGCTGTGCAGTCTCCTTCCTACCGCTTACTTGAGGGATCTCCAGTACTGAGTTACACTGAAGTTCCTCCTGTCAGATGTTCCCAAGAACTCTACTTGTACGGCAGACAACTGTAGCCTGTTCCAGGACTCCTCACTCCTAAGTTCTGGCTCACTATCCGTGTTGCTGTTGAGCCCTCAAGTCTTAGATGGGAGTATTGCATTTACAGCCTTCTAGTCCTCTGGTGTCTGCTGTAGGACCATCAGTGTCCATACAGCCGTGGAGACCAGGCTCCAGTTCATGCGCTCTTACGGAAGATGAGCTCTTCCTCTCAGCTCTATCTCAGCGCTCCTTCCACATGTCTGCACATTTCACCCTCCGCAGACTAACTACTCCTTCCTCCTGGCCCTCAGAGAACACTCCTCCCCTTAATTCCGGTTCAGAGTTCCCCCTGCTGGCCTGGAGTGGAATTGTGTTGCATGCATAGATTGACTGCGAGAGAGACCCGTCATTGCCTCCAAGCCTGGCATTACCCTCCCTGGAGGAAGGCAAAGCCACTGTGGCGACCTTACTCCTGGGGTCGCCACACATTTACATGCAATTTTTTTTTTTACCGAAATGAAGGCAAATTCCCTAACAACGTTATTTGCAAAGTTTTATAGCTTTCCATGTTGGACAAGATTATAAAAAATAATTAAATAAATAAATAAAAGTTTAGTTACTCATCATAATGGTGTAAAAAAATGTGTAAATTAGAATGAAAATCTATGGCATCGTATGGGTGATATTAAATTCAGTTTGTGGGGCACAGATGCGTCAGATTTATTAGAAGTCCAGGGCCGGCGTTAGGGGCAGGCAGACCAGGCAGCTGCCCAGGGCCCCACGTTGCCTACATCCGGCCCTGTAGAAGGCATGCCCCTCTTAATAAGTTTGGCGCTGACCTAATTACTTACGTAGCTACAGCGTTAGTTATGCCTGACTGCTTAGAAAATACGATAATCTTCCGGGCTGAAGAAGATATGATGATCATTGAGGAACGGGAGGTAGGTCCAAATGAATGCAAATCGGAGCTGTCTCCCAGTAGAGCGCCGCACCATCCTTTATAACAATATTAGCATGCACTTGTAGACATCACCATAATGGGCTCATTAAGTGATTATGATGCCATAACATGTCAGCCATTATAAATTAAGAACATTGTTCCCTTGGTAAAAAATAATGCAAAAAAAATCCTGGAATACAAATAAGCTCTCGTTTCATTTTAAGACTAATTGGCTGCATCTAAGACTGCCAAAGGAATTCTGATTTTTTTTATTTTTTTTTCACCTCCAAGGATGGCAAAAGAGCCATCATTGTCACAACGACAAAGGCAGAAAAAAAATCCTCATTTATCACAGTTTTACATCAGTATCTATCGCCTCTCTTCTCTGTTTTAGTAAATGCTTCTTTTTACAAGGAGAAGGTGTTGTGACGGTCCTGTTATGACTGCTAAAGCGCATTCACACGAGTAGCGTGCAAACCAGGGGGACAAATACTTGAACCTGACAGGTCCCTGTTCAGACTAGGAGAAGTCCTCCTCTGACCGTGGAGGTTGACACCCTAAAATAACGCAATGGCGCCCCCCCAGTCGATGGCGGCTTATCCTGAATGTCCTTAGCAGCACTTAGGATCACTGGAGTAGCAATTCCCTAAGGAATGAAGGAATCACACATGAACCCATCACAAACAGCATAGTGAATGACTCCAACAAAGACTATCACCAGCAGGAAACACCAGTAAGGGAATGTTATATAAAGCTGCACCCGAAAGGCGATAGGACAGAGAAACAGAGTAAATGAATAACCTGTTGCCCAAAACCAACAGAAACAAAGATTATAGAACTAAAACACCCAAAGAAAAGATGTATCTGCTGTGGCTCAGTGGAAAGAGAAAGTGACCACAGAACACAGGATCAAGGGTTCGAATTACAGTTCCTCTTTTATTCCTCCTGGAAATGTGTTTCTGACAGTGGCCCAATTAGTGCTGCCCACTGCGTCCGACATGGAGGAAGTCTCCGTTCTGCATGTGTTGCTCGTCAGTACTAGAATGAGAAAATTTCTCAGAATTCATTTTGGGCAAATTTGCTTGATTCCACCAAAAGCTGAACTAATTTGGTTCTAATGAAAAGCGGCTTGATTGGAATAACAAGACATTATTATCATCTGGGGACTCTCCAGACTCCAAAGCATAATAAATGGAGTAAAGTGGCTACTAAATAACATAACATTATACCCACCTGTTTTTACACTATTTCCACCGCAGCTCCCTTTTCTTCCGTGTCAGTCTTTGCCTACCTCCAGTGCACCCTCCTCCACGGAAACCATTATTGGAAAAACCAAAACAGAGGATGAAGGACTGGGGAGCTGAGGTGGCAAAAGGACAGGTGAATACAGAGTATCTCATTATTTGAAACCCTTCTCAGTCCATAAACGAAGGCAGCAAAATGGTGGCTGGTTGACCACCAAATTGCTCGATTTGTGCAAATCGAATACCAAAAATTTTAAAATTTCCAGAATCTGATACTTTTGTGAAAAAAAATTCAATTCTTCTCGGGTTAATTCACTCATCTCTACTTACTACCCCACTTGTGGACGGTGCGGTAAATCACACAAATTCATCAAAATTCAATGGGAGCAAGTATTTACTGACTTGAGGCAACTAACTTAGTGGTTACAATCTCTCACTGAAGGTGCAATGTTGACAGAATTTATGCAGAGAACTTGGTGGCTACCTGCATCTGTGTGATGCTTGGTAACCTCTGCAGAGCAGCACATAGGTTTACAACCAACAATCATTTATATCCAGTCCATAGGTCCGATCAATGGTATCCCCAATGATCACAAGAATCAGGGTCCTTGAAGTGAGCATGCGCGACCACTGCTCTATTAACTGAATATGTGTTGGTCAAAATGGCATCAATTCTTGGTACACTGGCACATAGTTATGGATTTTGTACAATTATAGTGAGGCGTATGAGTATCCAATTATACCAAACAAGTGATCATGAACATCATTTTCATATATATAAAGGTTGAAACACAGTCATTAACTAAACAGAAACAGCTGAGTAGGAGGCTTTAAAATGGGGGACAACCTCTGCTGCAAAGGTGAGGTTGTGGAAGACAGTTTCATGTCACATGTCATATACCATGGTTATACTGAACACAGCACCAAGACACAAGGTAGTTATAGTTCATCGACAAGGTGTCTTCCAGGCAAAGATTTCAAAGCAGACTGAGGCATCAGGATGTTCTGTTCAAACTCTTTTGAATAAGCAGAAAGAAAAGGTAACATTGAGGACCATTTCTGCTAAGACTTGCACGAACAGTAGATGAGTGTGGCTGGGTCCCACAGGTTACTGCCAGTTCTGAGCTGATGGCACTGCTGGACATCTTCCGATTTTGAAGGGAAGTAATCATGATGTGTCTTTCATGTGATGCATTAAGTTTCCTTGGCCAACCATACAAATCTATGGTCCTCAACAATTTCCTGGTGCTTATTCAAAAAGTAATAATGATCATCATTTTCATATGTAGATGGAAGTACAGTCATAAACTGAACAGAAAGAATTATGTAAGAGGCCTTAAACTGGGTGCAGAACAGGCAAGTTCTGTTACAAAGGTGAGATTGTGGAAGACAGTTTCATGTCAAAGGTCATACACCATGTGTTAGGAGTCAGGTTCCTGCGTCTGCTCTGCAGGAAACTAGACCCTTACATTCTGCGGTATCTTGCTCTTTATCTACCGCAGAGGAGATTGCCTTGCAGCAAATCTCTCCATGGGCTAAGACCCTCTGTCCTCCTACTGAGCATGCTCATAAGACGGTTTCCCATTGGAGATCGGGAGTCATGTGCTCAGGTCCTGCTCCAGATCTCATTGGTCCATCTCGGAGATCTGGAAGCTTCCGAAAGGTCCCGGCTGCTATAAAAAGCGCGCATGGCCGTTTCGCCATGCGCTAGTATAGAATATACTGCTATGTGTGAATGGTGACGGATGTATGATTCTGGTGACTGACTTATTATGAAACCCCTTCCATCTGATATTACGCATGTGGTTAGGGAATTAGTTCAGTAGTCTGCGCCAGTCTTTGGCAAGCCTTAGGCCACTGTGCACACCGCACCTCTGCGCTAGCGTCCGACATGGCGCCTGCTTTGTAGCTGTGTCATCCAGCGGCAGTGTCCTGCGCCGCGCTGCAGTTGCAGCCCTTCTTGGCGTTTGCAGTAGCGACGCCGCACACACGGTAGGTCTAGATGGACGCAGCCCCTGTCTTAGTTCCTGCTCCTGTGACCTTATACGTGTGTGCATTTACCTGAGGCCTGTGACTCTAACAGGCTCAGCCTTTTTGTATGCTTTTGTTGCGGCGCCTCTGTGTGTGAACAGAGCACTTCGGGTGAAGTTGAACCCATGCGCCATATTGCTCGTCTGCCATTACTCAGCAGCAGTTGTAACACCTACTGCACAGTGAACCCCGAGCGGCGAACGCACTTTATCATTATTTTTATTTAGTGCGTTCCGCCGTTCCTAACACCATGGCTAGGCTCTGCACAGCAACAAGACACAAGGTAGATATATTGCATCATCATGGTCTCTCACAAGCAAAGATTTCAAAGTAGATTATGGTTACGAGATGTGCTGTTCAAGCTTTTTTGAATAAGCCACAAGAAATGGCAACATTGAGAACCATTGATGTAGTGACCAGTGTGAGGCAGTGACCGGTGTTATATGCGAGGGTCACTCTGTGTCCCCCAGGATGTGGACGAAGTCCTATTAGACTCACTTGAGTGCCTTGTGGTTACAGCAGGACGCCTATGAGTCTCAAGGCAAAATAAAAGTAAGTGTGGACCAGGTCAAGCTATTTGGCCAAGGCAATATTCAGGAAAACCCGTTATGGGCTTTTACTTTTGAAGCGAACTACAGGATGGTAGTGGTGTGGTCCGCTTCCTCCAGGCTGGTGTTGTGAGTTCATTTTCCCCTTCACCATTGAGGTCTGATGAACTCCCTCTTCTGGTGAAGGAAGGTAGTGAGGCTGATTACCAAGCACCTGGGCAGGATGATGATGACTGGGTGACGGGAATTACTGACTGGATATAAGGCAGCCGACGCTCTTCTGCCTTGCTGGTGATCTCTCTGAGGGATTCTAGGAGACCAGTCTGATTCCTGCTCCTCAAAAGCTAAGTTTTCTGCTCTACTTTTTGCATTTGTGTTTTGGTTTTGTTTTGCATTGTTTCCCTTGATTTCTGCCATTCCCTGCTGGGGTGAGCTGAATTCCTTTTTGCTCAGTCTTCAGAAAATACCTGAGTACTGATATAGTCTTTTTGAAGCCTAGCATCTTCAGGGCTTTTTTCCCTATCAGCTGTTGGCTCTTGTTTTGATAGGGTTTTGGCGGATTACAGACAGCAGCTTTTCTATCCTGTCCTATCTAGTTAGCTTGGGCCCCATCATTTGCTCAGCCTATCTTTCTATCTGTGTGAGTGTTTTTTCATCTTGCTTCACTGTCATTATATGTTGGGGGCTGCCTATTGCTTTGGGGTCTGCTCTGGGGCAGTTTAGATTTCCCTTTCTGCCTTTAGGCTATGTACTTCTCCGGCTGTGATCGAGGGGTCTAGGGCTCCGTAGGAACCCCCCACGGCTACTGCTAGTTGTTGTTGATAGATTCAGGGGTCTGCAATCCGATAGCTGCCAACTTCTCTGGTTTTCTGGACTTAGGTAGTATTTCTGTTTTTGCCTCCTACGGTGACTCATTCATAACAGAATCACCAGCCATACCACAGATTCTAGGGTACTCAATAGCAGGAAAGAATTGTTAAAAAAAAAAAAAGTGTGTATATTTTTTCCTCTATATCTCTGAGGCCGTAGGGGGAATTTTTTTTCTCTCTCAATGGAGATAAAGCATCGTGTGATCGTGTGGAGCAGCTCGCTGCGGAAGTGCAGGGAATTTCCGCCTACTTTGCTCATTCACATGCTGCTGAACCAAAGATCCCTACTCCTGATGTGTTTTTTGGGGATCGGTCTAAATTTTTGAATTTCAAAAATAATTGTAAATTATTTTTTGCTTTGAAGCCTAACCCGTCAGGGAGCTCCGCGCAGCAGGTTAAAATTGTCATCTCTTTGCTGCGTGGCGATCCCCAGGATTGGGCGTTTTCTTTGAAACCAGATGATCCTATTCTGACTAATGTGAACGCATTTTTTCCAGCCTTGGGGTTGTTGTATGACGACAATCTCAAATGTAATACTATAAGGATTCTCAAGTCAAATCATATATATATATCCCTTAAAAATAGTACTTTATTGTTTAAAAACCACAAATGTGGTATACACCAGAAAAGAAGTGACTAGAAATGAAGAAATGAAATTAAGTGTTCAAACAAAGCCCATACTAAGGTGACACCTTGGAATCCCTCATATGAGACTGAGCCGTATCAACGATGGCTGTCCCTAGGGGCCCTAGTAAACCCTACCGCCTTTGGCTGTCTTGTGGGTTATGACTTATTAGAGTCAGTGCCCTTTTCATATACTAATATATCTTGTACATAGGATTGAGGCACCATTTACAACTGTGTCTTTGCTCAAATTTGACCACCGAATGCCATATGTGTTCTATTTATTTTTAACCTCTTTCTCTGGGGCACAGGGTCCTCTATAGAGCAGTTTGGTCTCTGTCTAGAAGTAGGGGTTCCCTTATTTGTATCGGGTAGAAGGGACCACTAGTGGCGGTAGGGTTTACTAGGGCCCCTAGGGACAGCCATCGTTGAGCGGGGGCGCCATAACGTTCCCCCCTAGGGTGCCAACCTCCGCGGACAGGCAGGATACGGCTCAGTCTCATATGAGGGATTCCAAGGTGTCACCTTAGTATGGGCTTTGTTTGAACACTTAATTTCATTTCTTCATTTCTAGTCACTTCTTTTCTGGTGTATACCACATTTGTGGTTTTTAAACAATAAAGTACTATTTTTAAGGGATATATATATATGAGTTGTTGTATGACGAACCTAATGTGGGCGGTCCTTACTACCTGGAATGATAATGCCTTGGCAGCTCTCTTTCGGAAGGGTTTGTCAGAAGCCGTAAAAGATACTATGGTGGGATTTCCTGTTCCCTCTGGTCTTGACGATTCTATGTCATTAGCCATTCAGGTTGATCGGCGTTTACGTGAACACAGGACTGCACGAGAGGTGTTGCCACCTGTTGAACAAATGTCTGAACCTATGCAATGTGATAGAGTTTTGTCCAGGGAGCAAAGTCAGGAGTTCAGAAGGCGTAATAAGCTGTGTTTTTTTTGTGGAGATGCCTCGCATATTATTTCTGTCTGTCCTAAACGAGAGAAACGTTTTGCACACACGTTTTCTGTGGGTGGTGTTCAACCTAAGTGTCTTCTGGCAATTACTCTGATCTGCTCCCTGTCCACATTTTCCGCCAAGGCTTTTGTGGATTTGGGAGCAGCCATGAACCTAATGGACTTGGATTTTGCTAAACGTTGTGGATTTCCTATGACACCTCTGCGGACGCCTATCCCTTTGAGGGGGATTGATGCTACTCCTTTGGCGAAAAATAAACCTCAGTTTTGGACCCAGGTGGTAGTGCGGGTCGCCCCAGACGATCAAGAAAATTGCAGATTTATGGTGTTGCATAATTTGCATGATACCATTGTTCTGGGGTTTCCCTGGTTGCAAATTCATAATCCAGTTTTGGATTGGAAATCTGTGTCTGTGGTGAGTTGGGGTTGTCAGTGTGCCCTTAGTGAGGCTCCGGTTTTTTCCACCTCTCCTCATTCGCATGATGTTCCTGACTATTTGTCGGATTTTTATGATGTATTTAGTGAGAATGAGTCTGCATCTTTGCCTCCTCATAGGAGTTATGACTGTGCAATTGAACTGAGCCGGGGGTGTAAATTTCCCAAGGGTCGGCTCTTCAATTTATCTGTACCCGAGCACGAGGCTATGCGATCCTATATTAAGGAGGCATTGGAGAAGGGTCATATTAGACCATCCTCTTCACCCTTAGGTGCTGGGTTTTTTTTCGTGGCCAAAAAGGGTGGTTCATTAAGGCCTTGTATTGATTATCGTGCCCTCAACAAAATTACTATTAAATATCAGTATCCGTTACCCCTGATTTCGGATCTATTCTCCATTGTTAAAGGTGCTTGCTGGTTTACCAAGTTTGACCTCAGGGGGGCGTATAATCTTATCCGCATTAAGCATGGGGATGAATGGAAGACGGCGTTTAATACTCCAGAGGGACATTTTCAATACCTGGTGATGCCTTTTGGGATCACTAATGCCCCTTCTGTCTTCCAGTGCTTCATGAACATTATTTTCCGAGACTTTGTGGATAAATTTTTGATTATCTATCTGGATGATATTTTGATCTTCTCCAAGGATTGGGATTCTCATGTGGAACATGTTCGGACTGTGTTCCGGATCTTGAGGGAGAATTCCCTGTATGTCAAAGGATCGAAATGCCTTTTTGGGGTACAGAGGATTTCTTTTTTGGGATTTATTTTGTCTCCGTCAACTATTGAAATGGACCCGGCCAAGGTACAGGCCATTTATGATTGGGTTCAGCCCACTTCTTTGAAGGCCCTCCAGAGGTTTTTGGGTTTTGCTAATTTTTATCGGAAATTTGTAGCAAAATTTTCTAGTATTGCCAAGCCATTGACTGATCTGACTAAGAAGGGTGCTGATGTGTTGAGTTGGTCTCCGGAGGCTGTTTTTTCCTTTCAGGAGCTGAAGCGAAGATTCACTTCTCCCCCGGTTTTGCGGCAACCTGATGTCTCACTCCCGTTCCAGGTAGAGGTGGACGCTTCTGAGATTGGTGCAGGAGCTGTTTTGTCCCAAAAGGATCCTGTAACATCTAAAATGAATCCCTGTGCTTTCTTTTCCTGAAAGTTCTCTCCATCTGAACGTAACTATGATGTGGGGAATCGGGAACTGTTGGCCATGAAATGGGCATTTGAGGAGTGGAGACATTGGTTGGAGGGAGCTAAACATCAAGTCGTGGTCCTCAGTGACCACAAGAATTTGATTTACTTGGAGTCGGCCAAACGCTTGAACCCTAGACAGGCTAGGTGGGCCTTGTTTTTTACACGTTTTGATTTTGTGGTCTCTTTTCTTCCTGGCACTAAGAATGTCAAGGCTGACGCTCTCTCTAGGAGCTTCTTTGCCAATTCTCCTGTGGTGACCAAGCCTGCTACCATCTTAGGCGAAGGGGTAGTTCTTTCTGCCATCTCGCCCGATTTGAGACGTGCTCTGGAAGAGTTCCAGGAGGACAAACCTGAGCGTTGTCCCAGTGGAAAGTTGTATGTTCCTGACCAGTGGAAGAAGAGAGTGATGTCTGAAGTTCATTGCTCTGCATTGGCGGGTCATCCAGGTATTTTTGGTACTAGAGATCTGGTGAGTCGGTCTTTTTGGTGGCCCGCCTTGTCTCGTGATGTCAGGAATTTTGTGCAGTCCTGTGGGACTTGCTCCCAGTCTAAACCTTGTTCTCGCTCTAGTGGGTTGTTGATGCCTTTGCCGGTTCCCAGGAGGCCATGGACCCATATTTCAATGGATTTCATCTCTGATATGCCTGTCTCTCAGAGAATGACTGTTATTTGGGTGATTTGTGATAGGTTCTCTAAGATGGTTCATCTTGTACCACTCCCTAAGTTGCCATCTTCCTCTGAGTTGGTGCCCCTGTTTTTGCAACAGGTGGTTCGCTTGCACGGGATTCCTGAGAACATTGTATCTGACAGAGGAGTTCAGTTTGTGTCTAGATTTTGGAGGACTTTCTGTTCCAAGCTGGGAATTCAGTTGTCCTTCTCCTCTGCTTTTCACCCTCAGACCAATGGGCAGACGTAGAGAACAAACCAGACCTTGGAGTCGTATTTGAGATGTTTTATTTCCGCTGATCAGGATGATTGGGTTTCATTTTTGCCCTTGGCCGAATTTGCTTTAAATAATAGAGCTAGTTCTACCACTTTGATGTCACCTTTTTTTGTAACTTTGGGTTTCATCCTCGATTTTCTTCAGGGCAGGTGGAGCCTTCTGCCTGCACAGGTGTTGACACTGTGGTGGAGAGAATGCACCAGATCTGGGACCAAGTGGTGGATAAGTTATCTCTCTCCCAGGAAAAGGCCCAGCGGTTTTCCAACCGACATAGGACCATTGGTCCCCAGTTTAAGGTTGGTGATATGGTTTGGTTCTTATCATCAAAAAATATCGCTATGAAGGTGGCTTCTCCTAAGTTTAAGCCTAGATTTATTGGGCCTTACAAGATTTTGGAGATTATTAATCCGGTCTCTTTTCGTTTGGCTCTTCCTGTTATATTTAAAATCCATAATGTGTTTCATAAGTCCTTGTTGAAGAGGTTTGTTGAACCAGTAGTTCCTGGGGTGGCACCTCCGGACCCTGTATTGGTTGAAGGTAACATGGAATATGAGGTAGAGAAGATACTGGATTCCCGTCTGGCTAGACGGAGACTCCAGTATTTGGTTAAGTGGAAGGGTTATGGTCAGGAGGATAATTCCTGGGTCTCTGCCTCTGATATTCATGCCAAAAGATTGGTGCGTGCCTTTCATCTGGCTCACCCTGATCGCCCTGGTGGCGTGGATGAGGGTTCGGTGACCCCTCCCCAAGGGGGAGGTACTGTTGTGAGTTCATTTTCCCCTTCACTATTGAGGTCTGATGAACTCCCTCTTCTGGTGAAGGAAGGTAGTGAGGCTGATTACCAAGCACCTGGGCAGGATGATGATGACTGGGTGACGGGAATTACTGACTGGATATAAGGCAGCCGATGCTCTTCTGCCTTGCTGGTGATCTCTCTGAGGGATTCTAGGAGACCAGTCTGATTCCTGCTCCTCAAAAGCTAAGTTTTCTGCTCTACTTTTTGCATTTGTGTTTTGGTTTTGTTTTGCATTGTTTTCCTTGATTTCTGCCATTCCCTGCTGGGGTGAGCTGAACTCCTTTTTGCTCTGTCTTCAGAAAATACCTGAGTACTGATATAGTCTTTTTGAAGCCTAGCGTCTTCAGGGCTTTTTTCCCTATCAGCTGTTGGCTCTTGTTTTGATAGGGTTTTGGCGGATTACAGACAGCAGCTTTTCTATCCTGTCCTATCTAGTTAGCTTGGGCCCCATCATTTGCTCAGCCTATCTTTCTATCTGAGTGAGTGTTTTTTCATCTTGCTTCACCGTCATTATATGTTGGGGGCTGCCTATTGCTTTGGGGTCTGCTCTGGGGCAGTTTAGATTTCCCTTTCTGTCTTTAGGCTATGTAGTTCTCCGGCTGTGATCGAGGGGTCTAGGTATTGTGAGTTCATTTTCCCCTTCGTCACTGAGGTCTGGTGAACTCCCTATTCTGGTAAAGGAAGGTAATGAGCCTGATTATCAGGCACCTGAGCCTAATGATGATGACTGGCTGAGTGGAGTCACTGACTGGATATAAGGCTGCCGACGCCCTTTTGCCCTGCGGGTGTTTTCTCTGTGGACTTCTAGGACACCAGTCTGATTCCTGCTCCTCTAAAGCTAAGTTTTCTGCTGTGCCTTTTTGCATTTGTGTTTTGTTTTTGTTTGCCTTGCTTTTATGGATTCTGCCATTCCCTGCTGGGGTGAGCTGAATCTCCTTTTGCCGGTTGCTCTGTCTTCAGAATATTCCTGAGTACTGACATAGTCTTTTTGAAGCCTAGCGTCTTCAGGGTCTTTTTCACTGTCAGTCTGTTGGCTCTTATTTTCATAGGGTTTTTCACGGATTGCAAACAGCAGCCTTCCTGTCCTTTCCTATCTAGTTAGCTTGGGCCCCGTCTTTGCTCAGTCTATCTTTCTGTCTGTGTTGTGTTCTTTCTTCTTGCCTCACCGTCATTATATGTGGGGGGCTGCCTTTTGATTTGGGGTCTGCTCTGGGGCAGTTTAGATTTCCCTTTCTGTCTTTAGGTTATCTAGTCCTCCGGCTGTGATCGAGGGGTCTAGGGCATCGTAGGAACCCCCCACGGCTACTGCTAGTGGTGTTGATAGGTTTAGGGGTCTGCAATCCGATAGCTGCCAACCTCTCTAGTTTTCTGAACTTAGCTTGCATTTCTGTTTTTGCCTCTTACGGTGACTCAATCATAACATCTAGGGCTTCGTAGGAACCCCCCATGGCTACTGCTAGTTGTTGTTGATAGGTTCAGGGGTCTGCAATCTGATAGCTGCCAACTTCTCTGGTGTTCTGGACTTAGCTAGTATTTCTGTTTTTGCCTCTTACGGTGACTCATTCATAACAGGCCGGGTCTTTACAAGCGGCTCATGGCCACAGATTTCAGTTTAAAAACCGTGCAGCAAAGGGTTTAGGTGTGTCAACCTTGGTTTTACAAACTGCAGAGCAGGAGGCTCTGCAAAGCTTCAGCCCTTGTGAAGCAACACAGAGCCAAGTGGAGCCAAAAGACCTGGCACCCCTCAATGTACACGGCGGTGCAGTCACCCACGGCAACTGGTTTCGGATACGGACTGTCTTGTTTCAAGGTTGCGATCCGGAGGATGCCATTTGTTTTCCATTTTGTGAGTACACTGAACATTAAAGAGACCCTTGTTTTTGAACTTTTCTGTGGTCATTGCCTGTCTGTCACACTGCACCAACCTCGCTGCACCTCACCGGCCAGGAAACTTAATGCAGCAGATGAAAGATACATCATGATGACTTCCCGTCAAAAACAAAAGATGTCCAGCTGTGCCACCAGTTCAGGACTGGCAGAAACTAGTAGAACCCAGCTACATCCATTTACTGTTTGAGGAAATCTGGCCAAAAATGGTCTTGATGGAAGAATTGCTGCCAAAAACCATATCTTCAACATGGCAACAAAGCCAAAGCAATTTAACTATGCATGAAAACATTGCAACTGGGAGCAGAAAAATGGCAGCAGGTTCTTTGGACTGATAAGCCAAACTGTGAAATATTTGACAGTATCATAAGACATTTTGTTTGTCAAACGGATGGAGAGCGACACAATAATGTGTGTCTGCAGCCAGCAGTGAAGCATGGTGGAGGGTCCCGAAAAGATTGGGTCTGCATTTCAGACAAACAAGCTGGGGATTTTATTAGGATTAATGGTGTGCTCAATGCTGAGAAATGCAGTCAGGTACTTATCCATCATATAATACCATCAGGGAGGCGTCTGATGGGTTCCAATTATTCTGCAGCAGGACAACGACCCCAAACATACAGCCAATGTCTTCAAGAACAATCTTCAGCGTAAAGAAGAACCATGAATCTTGGGAGGGATGGTATGGCCCCGATCTCAAATCATCCAGTCTGTTTGGGATTACTTAAAGAGACAGAAAGATTTGCAGAAGTGACATCTATCTACAGAAGATCTGAGGTCAGTTCTCCAAGATGTTTGGAACAACCTCCCTGCTGAGCTCCTTCAAAAACTGTGTGAAAGTGTACGTAGAAGAGCTGATGAAGGCAAATGGCGGTCCCACCATGTATTGAAGTGATTCAAATTTCGTTTTTTATTATTCGCTTTGCATTTTGTTAATTCACAAAAATAAACTATTAACACTTCTATTTTTTAAAGCATTCTTACTGTGCAACATTTTTCACCTCCTGCCTAAAACTTACGCACAGCACTGTATATATGCACAGTCTATTAACTAGTAAAAATGAAACAGAAACAGACAGTTCCCATAGTTTGTGCCCACGTAATCTACTGTCAGCTACATACATTACAATACCAGAATATGATTTATTATATTTTGGCATTAGATTTCAGGAACGACTTTGATAGATGTCTTTTATCAAGAGAATTAATATATCTTTCTTCCTGTCATCTCACGCAGCCAATCATCGGCACCATTACACTTATAGCTTCATAAAAAGCCAATCCGCTCCTCCGGTCCTCAGTCCTGGTGTCGACATCGATGTCTGATGCTCATTTGTCACCTGCAGTAAATCTTGGAAAGTGGGAAGACACTAAGCAGCCATAATTATATCTAATATATACAGCTATACAGTGAAGGAAATAAGTATGTGATTTTCTGGATTTTTATTTTTGATATTCTATCTCTCAATGTTAAAACTAACCTACTCTTAAAATTATAGACTGTTCATGTTTTTTCTCTTATAGCCATAATTTATTGACAACAGAACATAAAACACATATCAGAAGGTGAACATTGGACATTTTCCACTTACATTTGAAATATCACACACTGTATGTAATGTTTATTGAGTGATTTACGGCTTTCTTTCTCTTGCTCAATTGCTGAGCTGTGACACCTTCTCACTATCCAGATTCCCCTCTACATTGATGCTGCATTCCCTGGCTGTGCTTTTTTATGGGCTCCGATAGTCCCTCCTGAGTTATTCGTACTCACCTGGTCCCACGGATTTCCTAAAATTCTGCATGAGTTCGATTCACATCTAATCAACTGACTCATTCCTACAAATGTGTGGTCTGAATCTAGAGATTGGAGGTTTCTTTGTGCCTTGATGTAGCCTCGTGAATGTGACTATGGTGGATGTTACAGTTATGTTTAGCATCTACTTAATGCTTCTGATTAATGATGTCACTGTAATTAAATGTCACGCGGGACGTACGGAAAACAAAGGACCACCAATCAATATTCAGACCCATAAATGGTCTCGTAAAACAAGTTATAGTGAATTTGTCAGCTGAGAATAATTTAGCTCATTTACCAGAGCTAATAATTCTGTCTATCCGTGATTAAGATTAATCTTGGAGAAAGGACTTGCCATTAACTCCTCAGTATCGAGAGGAAAATCTTTCTGGAAAGCCAAACGGACCCATTAAACTGATGCATCGCCTCATACACTGCTCATAGACTTCACATGTTATGTGGTTGCATCATGGCTGGTAGACCGTCACCCGAGGTCTACACAGACTGGCCAGGATTTCTTCTTGTCTAATCAGTGAGATCCTCTAAATTGGTGACACCCAACATTGTAAGTTATTACGTATCCATAGTATAGGCGTTATCTCGCTCATTGGTGGGATCCTACTGCTGGGATTCCCACTGTTCCCCAGACCAGGACTCTGAAGTGTCCCATTAGAATGGCGTGGTGGCTGTGAGCTGTACTTGGTTATCCCTGGGAGTTCCATAGACTATGGTTAACACCACTACTTTATCCTATCGCAGCATTTCAAAGCCCTATTGTCAGGATATACAGGGGGTCGTGCAGTCAGACCACCACTGATCAACAAGTTATCACCTTTGCTGTGGGCAGATGATAATCTCCTTAACTTGGAATGACTCTTTCGAAGGAATGTACCATCAGAAAATGACCAATTGTTAAAATCAGATTTTTTTTTTCGTTTCACCTCCTATATATCAATCAATCATCTTACGATCTTCACACTAGCCACTAGATCTTATATTAGACTAATATTTCTTGCGCTGTACTGATAATAACACCTCTATAAAAAGTAATTACCATGCCATCTATATACAGTAGATAACACAGGATTCAATCATAAGAAGATATATCACAGCTCACCTCCTCTTCCTGTACAATCACTGATAAAACCTTTTTATGCGGAAGATAACACAGGATCCACCATTCCCAAGGGGAGACGTCATAGCTCACCTCCTCCTCCCTAGACTATTCCTTTTGCCCAGATTAGAGCATGCCTAATCTATACTTCTAAGCAAACAAATAGGGTCTGACTCAGTATACTGCTGCTAATATGCTTGAGAAGAATAGGAAATAAAAGACCCCACAAAAGAAGTTTCCACAGCATCTATGGCTAGGCTACATGAGGCTTTCACTGTAAAGACTTTAGAAAGCCCTGCTTTGGAGAGATCGGCATTCCCTAAGAGCTTCAAGATGGCGTTTCTGATTATTTGAGACTCAGCACAGCATGGACCATTCTACTTCAATTTCATTATGTACCGGTACCACCACACATCTGAATATATATGCGTATATAAAAGTAGCCTTATAGAGGTCTATTTAGTTAGGAGAAAAGGCCTCTTCTGCAAGAGATACTGCAAAAACTGCTCCGAGTAGGCGATTAATAAGGTACTGGCACAATACTGTTGTTAACTGCTGTCAACACTATTTACCTACCATCCTTTCATTTATTTCATAAACTGGATAGTAATTATTCATATTCTATTATCTAATCTTTGTGCATGTCTGCTGATTGTTGCTGTACCCCTCGTCCTGAGGTTGTCCCTCGTCCTGTTTCAAGACAAAAAAAGAAAAGTGACATAAAAGAGTGCAAATGATGAATCGATCTCTAAATCACTAATTTTGGTCACTTCAACCCCCCTCAATAAATGGAAAAAAAGAAATCACAAAGTTGTATTGACCCCAAAATAAAAAAAAATAAGAAAAAAACCGAACACAAAAGAAATCAAACAGAAAAAAACAGACAAAAAATGTATAAATCTGGTATCAGGTCAGGTCCTTTTTACAACAGCATGGATTTCACAAAAGCAATACTCAGAAAACAACAGATGAATTGATATTTTGCATTCATCTTAATTTTTTTCCCCTTGTAATCAGTACATTAAATGGGAAATTCAATGTCATTCAAAACTATAATTCTTCCTGCAAAAAGTTGGCCCCCTTACGGCTATGTCACTTGAAAGAGGAGGAGGAAAAAAATGAAAGCTAAAAAAATGAAAAATTGTGGGGTCATTTTTTTAATCAAAGGAAAGTATTTGGAACTAAAAATCATTTTTGCAATTTGGCATTATTAAAAATTTAGCACTGACAGATTCAGTTAAAGTAGTTATCCTGGAGTATTTTATTTTTTTCACTATGTACCTAAAAATGAACAGGCAGGTAGAGGGGGCAGACAGCAGACATTGTTCGCTCCTGCGGGGAATTTGTATGCTTAACATCAACAGAGCAGCTCTTTGCTCTGTCAATGGGGCGTATCTGCTGACGTCAAGCCAGGCTGTGTGGCAACGGCTGTCAATCAGCGTGCCATCAGCAAGTCAGGCCTCCCTCAAAAGAGCAGAGTGGAAAAAAAAGCAGCTACTTTGACTATATGATGTCATCAGACACCACAAAATCGCCGGCAGGAGCAGTGTTAAGCTCACTTGATGAGATGGTGAGCCTAACAAGGTCTGGGTGGCTACACGGGCTATGGGTGTCGGTATAGCAGGCAGGTAAGGCACGAGGAAACAGATAGCAGTAGTCCTGGAGAATAAAGGTAGACAGGAGACCCGGAACAGGAAGCAGAGGTCCTAGAGGCCGCAAGAGGACAGGAAAGCGGGAACAGTTAGTAGAGGACCTGGAAGCTGCAGGCGGACTGGAGACCGGGAACAGGTAGCAGAGGTTCTGGGGACGGCAGACAGGAGAAGTGTAACAGGTAATAGAAGTCCGGACCTGGAGGTCGCAGGTGGACTGGAGACCAGTAATAGGTAGCAGAGGTCCTTGAGGCCACCAGAGGACAGGAAACCAGGAACAGGTAGTATAGGACCTGGATGCTGCAGGCAGATTGGAGACTGGGAACAGGTAGCAGAGGTCCTTGAGGCCGCCAGAAGGCAGGAAACTGGGAACAGATAGTAGGAGACCTAAAGGCTGCAGACGGACTGGAAACCGGGAACAGGTAGTAGAGCTCCTGAAGACTGTAGGCAGGCTGAAGACTGAGCACAGGTAGAAGAGGTTCTGTAGAGTACAGGTGGACAGGAAACCGGGAACAGGTAGAAGAAGTCATAGAGACTGCAGGAGGACAGGAGACCGGGAACAGGTAGCAGAGGTCCTGGAGACTGCAGACAGACTGGAGACTGAGCACAGGTAGCAGAGGTCCTGGAGGCCGCAGGCAGACAGGAGACTGGGAACATGTAGGAGAGGTTCTGTAGAGTTCAGGAGGACAGGAAACCGGGAACAGGTAGAAGAAGCATTGGAGACTGCAGGAGGACAGGAGACCAAGAACAGGTAGCAGAGATTCTGGAGACTGCAGGCAGACAGGAGACCTGCAGCAGGCAGCAGAGGTCCCAGAGGCTTACGACAGACAGGACTCCGGAGCAACTAAAAAGTCTTAATGTCAAGACACACGTGTGTGTCTTGGTGAGCCTTAGATAGGCCGAGAAAGATGATCACATGGAATCACACCAGGCCATCTGCAAAACCTGATGTGGAGCATAACAGATCCTGGGCAGGTGCGTAACAAGCAGTCTGTGACATGGATCGGCACCAGGTACAACAGGCATGTAGGTAGCAACTACCTGCCTGTTAGTTCTTAGATACAGATTTAAAAAAATGAAATATTCCCGGATAACCCCTTTAACCCATTCAGCAGATGGAAACACACATAGAGAAGAGATAGGCAGTGAAACACAAAGGCTACAGAAGGCCAACAGTGTAGAATTTTTATTGAAACCAGAGTAAACAAATTATTTTTAGCCACAAATACACGCAATTAAGTATTTAAAATAAATGTCCTCAAATGTAGACAACTCCTTTAAGACATTTTTTTTTCCTCAGTCTGTACTTGCTGTGATAAAACAAGCAAGGGCAAAAAAAAAGTGGAACAAAGACTATAAAATCTGACAGGACAATGGAACTACATTATTACATAATTTCCCTTTTTTTTTATATTTCTCTGTTCTATAGTTGAAGTTAACCCATCATTGATGGCTAAAATTCTAATGTTAAATTCAAAACCTTTTATTTTTTTTTAATGCAGAGTTTAATAGCCTTGGAAAAAAAGAGACGGCGCTCTGGGGATTACAAATAATGACACTTCATAACAATGTGCTGCAAACTACAAAGGAAAAATGGATGAAAGAGATTAATAGAAAGGACAAACCTGGCGTTTCAAGATCCCTTTTGTCAAGTACCGCCATTATATTAATGAACATATATGTTATTCCACTTGAGCACTGAATTATTTGCAGTCATTAGACAGCCCAGGACAATGCGTATCGAATGAAACATGTAATATATAAGCCCTGGCCACCCACCCACACGCACCTTTGTAGGATTCGCAGTCTTTAGTGTTTAGGACGGGGGGAAGGGGGATTTCGTAGTTATTCGTTGTTTATGGCTTTGTTCTCGATCTGAAAAGGACAAAATGCGACTTTTCTGGTTTTGTACGCTTGAAAAAGATAAATGGATGTGATTTACGGCAGACAAAACAAGAAAATAGCAACAAAAAAAATCTAGGCATAGCGACAATAAAATTTTGGTGATACTGTAATTCGGGGAAATATATAAAGAACAATTGTAGATAAATACTTTATTTTGTGATTATGCTCCATCATAAATAGGGGGTACTTATTATGCTGTTATTATGGATATTTCCAAGCATTACCGGAATGGGTCTGTTTTTTTTCTTTCTAAAAACAGCACCACTTTTGAGTATGGACAGTGTGCGGTAATGCAGAAGACCTCTATTAAAGGGAACCTGTCATGTAAAAAAAATGCTATTAACCCAGGTACAGGGTTAATCTGCAGGTTAATAGGGTACTGAAGCCGTGTGGCTGCTCTCCCGAAAGCCTGGCTGCTGGGAAGAAATTAACTTTTTTCTTCCAGGCAGCCTCTGGCTTTCAGTTATAGAGGCGGGGCCAGTGCAGCTTGATTCACCACTCAGGACAAAGTGAGTTTAACCACTGACTGCCAGCCAGCTCAGCTGCGCATCGGTACAGAGCCGGCGGTCAGTCAGTTCCGGGGTGCGGTTAGGGTATGTGCACACGCTGCGGATTCTTCGATTTGACCCTGCGGATCGTTGTACAGTACCTTTATTTTCCGCGCAGATTAGCTGCGGTTTTAAATCCGCAGCATGTCACTTCTTTGTGCGGAGTCCGCAGCGGTTTTACACCTGCTCCATTGTACACGTGTCAAACCGCAAGGGAAAACCGCAGCCTAATCCGCAGATAAAACGCAGGTCTTTTGACCTGCAGATTTACCTGCGGATTTTGCCAAATCCGCAGCACAATCCACAACGTGTGCACTTACCTTTACAGCCGCTGCTCACTATGTATTGAGCGGTGAATGAGGCAGCGCATCTATGACTGAAAGCCAGAGGCTGCCGGGAAGAAAAAAGATAATTTCCTCCAGCAGCAAGTTTTAGGGGTGGCAGACGCCCTTCAACTTACAATCTGCTTTCCTCGTTAGCTTGGCTCACACTAGACTGTCCTAAAATTGTGCAAAAAAAGTTAAAATAAAAAACAAAAGTTGAATATGAAAATAAAAGAGAACATTCAAGAAAACTGATGCAAATTGCCCGTCTAAACCGGTAGATCCCTTGACTTGCATAAGTCAAGGTAATGAGTCAAAAATTACCTCTAATCAGCGCCGGTTGTTCGAAAAGCGAGCACGCAAGGGCTGAGCGGTGGTTAGTTTCTATCCGGTCCTTGTGTTAATAGTAGCGCCCTGCATGCACGTAGCAGAATATCTAACATGATTTTGATTGCATCAATAGCTAGTCGGCGGGTTCCGAGCAATCAGCGTGAACTAAAAAATAAAATAAAACATCACATAGCAATTATTGGCTTATCCGAGTGGTTGGGTCAGGAAACGACGAGAACCAGAATTCCAGTATTGGCAGCTGTAAAAGACTTTAGCGAGCGTCACAGAGACTTATTGTGTGTCTCTCAGTTACAAGAGAAAGGCGATCGTCAGGGTACTATAATTAGGGAATAAGAAACAACATCTGTCCGCAATAAAGGTTTTCTTTTACTTCGCTGTATGATTTAATAATTAAAGTATGCTGCAGTACGATATGGTTTATCATCTTCATTGTGATCATGTTGAAATTCCTCAGAAAATTTCTCAAGGCCCCTATACACATTAGAATGATTTTGGCCAATGGCCACCTGTACCGACTCCCTCTATATACAAGCTTCTCTACACGCTAAACAAGAAGGATCAAATATGCGAATCCTTCTCCACCCTAACATCACCTGTTAGAGAAGAATCAAGATGCCCTCATACATGTTAGACTGTCTGCCAATCCCACCGATATTGGTGATTCTATTGTGTATGGGGACCTTAAAGTAGAAATGTCATCAGATGAAAAGTGTTGAGTTTTTGCTTTTATTTTATTCCTTCTGCTCCACGGAGTATTCCATTTTTCGCTTTTTCTTAATCCATTAAACGGTTCCGGAGATATCAGTCTTTTTATTAAGCGCTACTTTTTATCGCCTGTACTCAAGGGGGCGTGTCTCACAGGATTCCCTGGGGGCGTGTCTGCATTTAAACCCTGTGAGCCACACCCCCTTAGTAAATACCATAAAAGGTAACACTAAATAAAAAGGCCCATATCCCTGCAACCGCATGGCGGATTTAAAAACAATAAAAAGCGGAACACTCAGGGTAGCAGCAGGAATAAAATAAGAGCAAAATCTGTCTACTTTTGACCTGGTGGCAAGTCCTTTTTAAGGTTTAACTCTTTTCTCTCCTCCAGTTTTGACGTTCCTGAACAAGCACCATTATACAAAATAAGGATTTTTTTCAGCAACCATTATAAGTTTGAAGAAGCCTTGAGTTGGCGAAACATAAGAAAAATCCTGAAAGGTACCTTGTATTGGAAACACCACTTAAGGAATATATTTAGTAGTTTATTGAGCATTTTAACCCCACAGGTATTTCATAGACTTTATTACAATCAGGCCCCTTAGAATAAAAAAAATATACATATTTTTTCAAATAATATGTTGCCTTGGCCAAAAATGTTATATTTTTACAATGGAGAAAAAACATCTGACAATTTGTAATACAATTTTCTTGAGTACACCAATATCTCATATATGACTATAAACTGATGCTATGTCATAAATTACATTTTTCAGGGGCCCTGAGGTGCCAGTACAGTAAAATACCCTGAAAAATGACCGTATTTTGGAAAATACACCTCTCAAGGCAAATATCAAGGAGTGCTAGAAGGATTTTATCTCCACAGATGTTTTCCAGAAATTATTGCACATAGTAAAAATATAAATAATACCATTTACAGTATATAGAATTTTTTTTTATTTTTTGGGCATTTTCTTCTACTACATTTTTTAAAAATAAATTTTAAATTATGATAATTTTTGAATTGGCAGCAGTCCCAATTATAAATGTCAGATAATGGGACGCTTTGTGCATATATTGACCATATCCATAGGACCATATTTACCCGGTATATGATAAAAAAAATTTCCTTTTGACATTGCATTAATTTTTTCACTGCCAACACCTGTACTCCAAATGAGTACGTGCTGATATCAATACAGCTGAAGGCAGGAAAATAGACTGGGGAAAAAGAACCGGTTGGATGCCAATTACATGTACTTTTCTTTACAGGAATGAAGACAAATCCCCCAATAAAGTAGTTTTAAAAGTTTGATAACTGCTGGACAATGTAAAAAAAAATAGGAAAAATAGTTTAGTTACTCCTGAATTTTTGCTACTAGTCTGTTACAGATTTCTGTGCATTTTATAAAATTTTTGCTTTTTCCTTCATACAGAAGAACAATCCCTAATGACTTCAAGTTGAGCATTTTTCATATGGCTACTCCGACCACTAAATTCTTCATTACTGCCAGATGGCACCACAATGTTTTCCAATAATCTGGTAACCACAGTATCCTAAGAATGTCCCTGGCATGGACGGGATGGAAGGGGAAAACTTACCATGTGTGTCCTATCTATTTAGTAATTCTCCATTTCAGCTCACACAGACCTGAGCGATGAAATTAAACTACAAATCCCATCGTTTCCGCTCGATTGAATTGCAATTCCTCTGCAGAGTAACTGAGCTGTTGGCAAACACGGGCATAGAATGGGCACAAGGATTATAGAAGGAGGAAAACAAACACCAGGGAGTACTATTGTGGTTAGCAAAATTAATCACCATAAGAGAGTTCTCAGTGTGGTCTGTGACCCAGCAAAAATGATTTTTACTCAGGTTAAACCTGTCACGAGTGTGTCACGTCATCCTGGAGATCTGGGGTTAGGCGATCTTTACGTATTGTGAATCCATTTAGCCTGTGGGTTTTGTTCCTCATATTAAATGGACTTCCTTTGGCGCTGAAGAGGTTAACAACTCTTTGCATGCAGGTTAGAAACATGAAGCGCCATCTCACAGCTGCTCCTGACCTGCTCATTTCCTCTCTCTATAAAACCTGGACAGACCTTCTCATCCCTACCTGTGAAAGTTTTGCTTCCTGGCTTGCTGGAGTTGGTGTGCTGAAGTTGGAGTTCGCAGTTGTTGCTGGAGATTGTTGTCTGCTGTTTTTGGGTGTATGCTTTTTCAACTATCCTATTCTCATTTCGTCTGTACCTTCCAATCCTTCCATATATTCCACTCTACCCTTGGTAAGTGTTTTTGTATGTAAGTTGTGTAAGTTGTTTTTTGTTATCCCTGTTTGTCTTATGTGGCAGCTTAGGACATTAACAGGAGCATAGTAAGGTCGGAGACTCGGGCCCCTTTACCTTTTAAGATTACCCCCCCGGGACAGGGATAGTTAGGGTCCCAGTTCCAGGGACAGTTTGAGGCCCCCCCTTCCTTACCAAAGACCGTCACAGTGTGACAAAACTTTTATCTTTAGACATTCTTACCCATGTTTACCTTAAAGGGGCTGTCAAGGACTCTGATACTGATTGGCCTTTCTTTGGAAAAGGTCATCATTCATCAATATCAGATTGGTGGTGGTCCACTACACATGTTTAGAGCTGCAGTGCTTTGGCTCCTTCTAAGTTTTGCAGAACATGGTAACAGCTAATCGGTGGAGGTGCCAGATGTCGAACCCCCACCGATCTGACATTGATGACCTATCCCAAGGATAGACAATCAATAACTGAATCCTGGATAACCCATTTAATTGATACATTCAGCATGTTTTATGGTCTTGGTCGTGTTTGACTCCATTTCTTTTTTTGCTTTGGACCTAAATATTCTAGACTGATTGGAGCTCTATGACTCCTGGTTTCCACAATTTACACCTGATTCTGCTGCAGGACACAGGTTGTATACTATGTATTTTGGTACTTTTGTTTTAAGGAGACCACGAGGGAGCATCACTTCTCTAGAAGACCATTTTTAACAGCAATGTTGTGAGGATGTCTAAATGAGACTTCACTGTATGTCACTACCACGTCTTGACGTTCCCTTATCTAAGCTTCCCTAGACTTGTATGCTTCGGTATCAGTTGATGGCAATGGATGGAAGATGACCATGACATTCAGGTGACTGAGAAGTAATATGTTATGGCTCACCTGGTGAGATGGATCCTCAAAACCTTTGGTGAAAATAAGCAGATGGAATGTAAAGCTGGATCTGAATAGAGACTCGCCTGTTTTAGTAGCAGAGCCAAGCTACATAGCAGAACTGGGTTTGTCAAGAGACACAATTATAGTATTGTAGCCAAGTTTAGTGGTATGACTGAGCTGCGTATGACAGGTAATGCAACATAGCTAGGTTTGTCAAAAGACATACTTGTGGCGATGTAGCATACTAGTGGTAATCTAGCAGAGTTCAGCTACGTACAGTTGTGGCCAAAAGTATTGACACCCCTGCAATTTTGTCAGATAATACTCAGTTTCTTCCTGAAAATGATTGCAATCACAAACTCTTTGGTATTATTATCTTCATTTAATTTGTCTTAAATGAAAAAACACAAAAGAGAATGAAGCAAAAAGCAAAGCATTGATCATTTCACACAAAAGTCCAAAAATGGGCCAGACAAAAGTATTGGCACCCTCAGCCTAATACTTGGTTGCACAACCTTTAGGCAAAATAACTGCGACCAACCGCTTCCGGTAACCATCAATGAGTATCTTAAAATGCTCTGCTGGAATTTTAGACCATTCTTCTTTGGCAAACTGCTCCAGGTACCTGATATTAGAAGGGTGCCTTCTCCAAACTGTCTTTTTTAGATCTCTCCACAGGTGTTCTATGGGATTGAGGTCTGGACTCATTGCTGGCCACCTTAGAAGTCTCCAGTGCTTTCTCTCAAACCATTTTCTAGTGCTTTTTGAAGTGTGTTTTGGGTCATTGTCCTGCAGGAAGACCCATGACCTCTGAGGGAGACCCAGCTTTCTCACACTGGGCCCTACATTATGCTGCAAAATTTGTTGGTAGTCTTCTGACTTCATAATGCCATGCACACGGTCAAGCAGTCCAGTGCCAGAGGCAGCAAAGCAACCCCAAAACATCAGGGAACCTCCGCCATGTTTGACTGTAGGGACCGTGTTTTTTTCTTTGAATGCCTCTTTTTTTCTCCTGTAAACTCTGATGATGCCTTTGCCCAAAAAGCTCTACTTTTGTCACATCTGACCAGAGAACATTCTTCCAAAACGTTTTAGGCTTTTTCAGGTAAGTTTTGGAAAACTCCAGCCTGGCTTTTTTTATGTCTCGGGGTAAGAAGTGGGGTCTTCCTGGGTCTCCTACCATACAGTCCCTTTTCATTCAGACGCCGACGGATAGTACGGGTTGACACTGTTGTACCCTCGGACTGCAGGGCAGCTTGAACTTGTTTGGATGGAAGTCGAGGTTCTTTATCCAACATCCGCACAATCTTGCGTTGAAATCTCTTGTCAATTTTTCTTTTCCGTCCACATCTAGGGAGGTTAGCCACAGTGCCATGGGATTTAAACTTCTTGATGACACTGCGCACGGTAGACACAGGAACATTCAGGTCTTTGGAGATGGACTTGTAGCCTTGAGATTGCTCATGCTTCCTCACAATTTGGTTTCTCAAGTCCTCAGACAGTTCTTTGGTCTTCTTTCTTTTCTCCATGCTCAATGTGGTACACACAAGGACACAGGACAGAGGTTGAGTCAACTTTAATCCATGTTAACTGGCTGCAAGTGTGATTTAGTTATTGCCAACACCTGTTAGGTGCCACAGGTAAGTTACAGGTGCTGTTAGTTACACAAATTAGAGAAGAATCACATGATTTTTTGAACAGTGCCAATACTTTTGTCCACCTTCTTTTTTATGTTTGGTGTGGAATTATATCCAATTTGGCTTTAGGACAATTCTTTTTGTGTTTTTCATTTAAGACAAATTAAATGAAGATAATAATACCAAAGAATTTGTGTTTGCAATAATTTTCAGGAAGAAACTGAGTATTCTTTGACAAAATTGCAGGGGTGTCAATACTTTTGGCCACAACTGTAGCAGATTGGTTTGTCAGGTGGGATCAACTATGTCCCAAATTACAAGAAATGGCACTTCAACATACATCAAATCATTAGGGGCAGTAAATCAACATACATCAAATCATTAGGGGCAGTAAATGAACTGTCACCTATAAGAAGCAAACCATAAATAGATAAAAAATATATATTTATAAGAAAAATATAAAACAGCAGCTTATCCATAATTTCTGTAAACATACCCCAAGGGGAAGGAACAGCGTCACGCCCCCGGAAGAAGCAGAAGGGCGAAACGTGCGTCAGGGCGCAGGGGGTCACCACCAAAACCACGGGCATTATTTTTATTCACTTCATTGTAAGTAATATCATCGGCACTTGTGATGCATGTTGTCACTAGGCTAATTATTATTATTATTATTATTATTATTATTTATTGTTATAGCGCCATTTATTCCATGGCGCTTTACATGTGAGGGGGGTATACATAAAAACAAGTACAATAGTCTTAAACAATACAAGTCATAACTGGTACAGGAGGAGAGAGGACCCTGCCCGCGAGGGCTCACAATCTTCAAGGGATGGGTGATAATACAGTAGGCGAGGGTAGAGCTGGTCGTGCAGCGGTTTGGTCGATCGGTGGTTACTGCAGGTTATAGGCTTGTCGGAAGAGCTAATGGTCATGTTGCTTATATAACTTGTCATGCATTAGTGTTAGGTGGCCACACTTAGTCTGATTTATAGATATACTTTGGGATGCCTGCTGGGTTATTATTGATGCTTAGAGCACATATTGTACGTTGAATCTACTGGCGCTTCTCCTTTTCTTTTTCTCTTTTGAAAATTTATTGAGTGTAATTACATTTTACTTTACATGTGACTCTCTTTTGATATACAACATATGTGTTGTTTTGAAGTTCTTCTAACATTGCTCTGCAATTTGTGTTTTTTTTGTTCTTCCCCTTGGGGTAAGTTTGCAGAAATTATGGATAAGTGGCTGTTTTATATTTTGTTTTAATTTTTCTAACAAATATATATTTTTAATCTATTTATGGTTCGCTTCTTATACGTGACAGTACATTTGCTGCCCCTATTGATTTGATGGTTTGTCAGGTGGCACACTTTCAATAAGGCTTCAAAGTCTAGGGGTTGTAACAGCTTTGTATAGCTGGCGGCACACTTGTAATAGAAGCAGTGCCCAGTGACTTTATAGTTACAAGGACCCTAAACTACCTGAATACTCAGGCTGCACATTGCCTGCAACTGTAATCCCGATATGCTAAGAAGTATAAGATGGCAGCCCCTGGGGAAAGAGGATGTGGAACCAGGACCATATCTTCTTTCTGTGGGACTTGGTAATAAAGACCATTCATTAGCAAAATCCAAGTCTAGCATTAAGAGAATAAATCTTACATGCCACCTTGAACTGTATGAAATAGAACTGGATAATCAAACACGTTAATCAAGACCACAATGTGGCGACCTCTGCTGGTCCAGGTGATGGGATAACAGACAGTACTGAGGAGGTTGATGGTTAGAAGGTGAGTTGGTGACGTGACTGGAGATAAATCCTAAATGCCGTGTTATGAATAGTCAGGAGGGTTTTCCTGTAGACTGTCAGACGATATCTCTTCATTTCATTTTTCTCCTCCGCACACCTCAATACTAGCGAAAAGAGAATGGATCTGACATCCAATTATTACCCTGGATGTTTTATACAAAGAATATTTGCTGGATTCCCTGGAGCCAGCGGGATCATACTGTGATCCTACATTATTGTTCCAAACGGCAAAACACTTGCCTTCTCCGGACCCGCTGCGAGCAATTGAAGGGAAGAGGAATATATTAGTTTTAGAAACAAATTATTTGCTATTTTATATTTTCATAGGCAACTGAAAACAATAGTGAACTCCGATTTATAGTCTTCACAATGACGCTAAGTACGGTAAGTAGTACCCTTTATTTATGATGTTCACATTTAACGGTTACTTATACTTGTGTCAAAGGGTTATTGTCATGATCATAAATAAATGGTTAAAATTGCAACATGCAGAAGAAGGAATTAAAAACACACATGAGACATGCACACAAGTGAACAGGTCGGTAGGACGGTGTTCACACCACCCAAAGACTGAGAAGAAGGAAGTAGGACTCCTCTAACCCCTTTCTGTTGCGCCAAATTTCAATTTTTGCTTTTTATTTTCTTCCATTCCTGCTTCCAAGAGCCATAAATGATTTATTTGTTTCATAGACACAGCTGTGTAAGGGCTTATTTATTGTGGGATGAGCCATAGTTTTGGATGACACCATTAATTTCTGAAAATGTGGAACTGGGGTAAAAATTCCAAGTGAGGTAAAAAAAAAAAAAAATTGGGGGGATTTTTTTTTTTTTACAGTGTCCACAAAAATGACTCTCCAAGCCAGAATGATACAAACTTTTTAATTTTTCCATTGGTAGAACTATGTAAGGACTTGTTTATTGCATGGTGACCTAGCTGTATTTTTTAATTTTACCATTTTGGGGTATATTTGATGTTTTAATAGCTTTTGAAAGCATTGTTTTGGGGGGAAATGCATAAAAAAATTTTTTACAGCACTTTTTTTTTACCTTATGACCGTTTGCTATATTATGCAGTAAATAGCAAAAATCACACTCTCCTATGAAGCCCAGCCAGTAGTTGTGTTTTACAGAAGTACAAAACGGCAGCGACATTGGCCTTCATCAGGCCGACAGCTTTTATGCCAGTGTGTGCTGTCAGAATTCTCTGATGCTGGAGCCGGGAGTGGGCGGTCATGTGATTTGCATACTTCTGACCACATTCCGACTAGACGTGTCCAGCCTCACTCAATTCAGTTGTATTGAGCATGGCAGCGCACATCTAGTTGAAATGTGACCACATGTATGCAAATTGCCTACTTGCGATCACGAACCCTCCTGCTCCCGACGAAATGCACTGTGCGCACTGTGAGGATTCACAAGTCTGCAGTCATACAGAGTGACTGGAGACTTGTACTCCAAGCCTGGACGCCCCTTTAAGGGATTAGACAGAATTCCAGGCTAGCTCCCATCGCTGTTCTTAGAGGCAGGTGTTGGCTGTATAACACAGCCGACACCTACAATGTGTCAAGCAGGCTCCACCCCTGAGGGTGCACAATACACCTCTATTGGATTACTTCTGTGTCACATGTCTAGAAGGGGTTAAAGAGTCTGTCAGCCGATGTTCCCCCACTAAATCACAGTAGACTCAAATATATGTGAATGCATACCTTTCCTGGACCTGAAAGACTTTGCGCTAATGTTCTATGTTCTGGAATGCACCACTCCTCTGCCCCCTGGCTTTCTGCTTTCCCAGGGGCGGTGTGCCCCTGAAGATTGACAGCTCAGTCCACTGGCATGGTCATGACCCTGCGCCAAATGTGTTGTCTCCAATGCTGCTTGCAGAGGGAGCTTTGTCTCTGCAGCATGGTAGAAATGCAGGGGTACTGCGGCTGTAGGTCCTTGCCAACACCATAAGAACCCATAAAGAAATTCTCAGGTCTCTGATTCAGCTGCCACAGTTGACCAGGATACTGCAAATCTTTTTGCTTATCTATGGGCGTTTTTTTGCAGGTAAAATTGCTGTATAGTCTTGTGTGGTTGTACCCTGTGGCCCAGGCCCGTTAACACCAATGTTAGCACATCAATCTTGATATAGGGGCATGTTGGAGTCAGATGCTCCCGATTCATTAAGAGGTGTACAACTCTTAAAGTGTCAAGTGCCTCTGTCAACCTCATCACAAATCTTATTCCAGTAAAGGATGCTACTCCATTTTCCTCCCCCATCAGCTCCATCAAAATGGACCGAAAATGTGTGAAAATGCCAAAAGTAGCCATTTTTTGGCGCAACCTCATGTTGTGACTTTCAAAGTGTCTTCCACCATAAATACTTGGATGAATCGAAGCCTGTATTTTTCCTTAAAACAGTTGTCACTTTTAAGGCCAGAGGCATATCTAGGAGGGCAGGTGGGGAATTTTTCCAAGGTGCAGCCAGCAGGAAGGCACATTCAGGTTGACTGATGCGGCGGTACGTCTATCAGACGCAAGTTCAACTGAAGCCCTGACAGTTGTTGCTTCCGATTTAGGACAATGTCAGCAGCGTGATCAGATCAACAGATTATGCTACTGATATCATTCCCCTACACCGCAGAGGTGGTGAAGATCAGTATGACAAGTACTCCAATGTAGCACAAGAAACTAGTTTTTTTTGGTCATCGGGAATTTTGTGAAGGGACAGTATCAGGCGGGAAGGAGTTTGAGGAAACAATGTGTGGGGAAATAGTATGCGATGGGGAAATGTGTAAAAAGATAGTAATGGAAGCGGGGAAATGTGTGAAGAGACCGTATGGTGAAATGTGTGAGGAGACAGTATGAGAAGAATGTAGAGAAATGTGTGAGGTGACAGTATGAGAAGGGTGGTGGGGAATGTGCGAGGAGGCAGTAAGGGAAGTGTGAGGGAGAATGTGTGAGGGGACAGAAGAGGGGAGAAATGTGCGAGGGGACTGGTTGGGGGAGAAAAGTTTGACGAGGACAATATAGAAATGGGTAAGTTGGGGGGTCAGAATAGCGGGGGGGATCAGAATGTGGGGCAAGACATGTGTGGCTGTTTTGGGGAGAAAGTATGAGGTGCAGGATTGAGGGGAATAGTGTGAGGAATCAGCATGGAGCCAGAAAAGTGCAAAGGGAAACAGTATAGAGACTGGGTAGTGTTGGGAGCAGTATAGAGAGGAGGCAGCACGGAGTAACAGCTTGAGGGCACAGTATGGAGGGGACACTGTGCCGAGGGGAAGTGTGAAGCAGGAGCAAGTTATAGTGACTGGATGCTATAGGGAGACAGTGTGAGGGGAAAGCATGAAGAGGAAGCCAAGTATGGAAAGGAGAGGACGGTGTGGAGGGCCATGTACCATAAGAGGGCAAGTGTGGGGACAATATTTTGTGCAGGGGGCTCAGTGAGGAGCAATCATAATATTCAGGGGCACAGTGAAGGGCAAATGTCTTTATTCAGAGCATTATTACGCTGTTATTTTTATGAATGTGCTGCAGAATACCAGAAAAGAGAGAAGTCTGCATAGACAATCAATGGCCATAAAAAGCATCTGGAGAAGAAAGCAACAATAACGATTCCACTCAGAGAAAATGTCACCTATAATGTACCTGGATGTAAATGTCTATTTATGATGCTGCCTGAGTTTCATCAGTATAGTGGTTCCTATATGGTGCACAGTCTGACGATTGGTGGTAACAACAACTCCGAGCATCTATATACCATTGTTTATGATCCCAGCAAAGAGCAAACAGATGAACGGCATACTAGGGCACAAAATCACCACCTGGACCCGTAGAAGCGAGTAATCGCGAAACGGCCATTGTCCGGCATCTCCCTCCCCTAGCATTCCTCTAATGTCCTGCATGTCCACACATCTATTAATGGAATTTATGTGAAATAAAGACGCACAGTTTTTCAGCTATATCGGTGAGTGCTGCATATTTCTTCTTTTTTCGCTTCACATTGAAATACCATTGTTTATTCATACTGGAAATTATAGGTTCATGCAATACAACTGTATATCGGACTGACCTGACATTACTATCGATAGCTGTTCTAAAGTTCCGATATATTCATGTACTGATAGTGGTTCTGGTGCTATATTCATATATTAATGGCTTCACCCCCAAGCATGTTTTCACCTTCATGACCAGGTCAAATTTTACAATTCTTACCAGTGTCACTTTATATAGTAATAACTCTTGAATGCTTCAACAGATCCCACTAATTCTGAGATTATTTTCTTGTCACATATTGTACTTCATGACAGTGGCAAAATTTGGTCGATGACTTGCGTTTATTTGTGAAAAAAATCTAAAATTTTGAAAATTTAGCAATTTCAAACTTTAATTTTTATGCCATTAAACCAGAGAGTTATGTCACACAAAACAGTTAATAAATAACATTTCAACATGTCTACTTTACATCAGCACAATTTTTGAAACATATATTTTTTTGTTAGGAAGGGTTAACTTTGACCAGTGATTTCTAATTTTTCCAATAAAATGTACAGAACTATTTTTTTTTAGGGACCACATCACATTTGAAGTGACTTTGAGGGGTCAATATGACAGAAAAGACTCAAAAGAGACCCCGTTTTACACAATACACCTCTCAATGAATTCATCTAGGGGTGCAGTGATCATATTGACACCACAGGTGTGTCATAGAATTTTATACCATTGGGCAGTGAAAAAAAAACAACACATTTTTACCATCAAAATTTTGTATTAGCCCCAGAGTTTACATTTCTACATAGGGTAGTGGGTAAAAATGATATCACAAAGTGTCCCACAATTTTTCATGAATGTAGCAATACCCCATATGTGGCTGCTTAGCCATACGGGCGAGGCTCGGAAGGGACGGAGTGCTATTTGCCTCCCGGAGAGCAGATTTTCCTAGATTAGTTTGCAGATGTCAAATAAAGATCCCCTAAGTGCTAGAAGAGCATGATGCCCCTTCAAGTGACCCCAATTTGGAAATTATACCACTTTGGGAATTCATGTACAGGTGTAGTGATGTTTTTGACTCCATGGGTGTTTTCCAGAAGCAAGCAGCAGTGGATGTTGCTGAGTGAAAAATGTAAGCTGCAGTTGTAGTGACCAGTACATTGTAGTGCCCAGTACATTATGCCCAGCTCGTGATTCTGGAGACCCACACCCGTAAATTAGGCGGACTCTCATTGGTACAGAAATGCCAAACATGTGGACGCTAAATATGGTTTATGCGCACTGTGGGGCTCAGAATGGAGGGTGGCATTTGAATTTGGGAGCGCAGAATTTGTTGGATTTCTTTTGGGAGGCGAGGAGCCATAGCACTTTTCCAGAACCTTTGTTCTACCTGTAATATGGAAGACCCCTATATTTCCATTGACAGATGACAGACTTGAGTGGGGACTGTAATATGACCGGAAGTATGCAAATCAAAAACGTGCAGACACTACCTGTACCTCTAACTGAATTATTGCTCCAGGTGCTGGAAAACCCAGATCGGCCTCTGGTTGAGGCTCTCTAATTGGATAGAAGCAACAACCTCCTTCTTTCTGCAAAAGCCACTGGTTAGGCAGTGAGTGGAGCTTTAGTAATTGGGGAGCAAAAGTTACCAATGTGTGACACTGTATGAAAGTCATATATTTTTTGTTTCACATTTAAACCTGTAACGGTAAACTATCTGGAACAGACAATGCTGTCAAAAACTAGCAGGTTCTATTTTCAATATGTGAATATGGAGGAGTTAGTGCCGCGAGGGCCAGAGGGCTTAACCCTGGATTCATTTGTTCCCATGAGATTGAGCCAGGATTTTCAATCCTATTTTGAGCAATGCAATCTGGATGTGAAACATATTTCAAAGTGGAACTTTTATGATAAGCAAAGCTTCACAACAATAAGATGATTTTGGCAGGAATGTATCAGCAGCCGCTCGAGGAGGATTGAACTGATATTACCTACGTCGCTGGCACCTGGCCATGCACCAGCTTGTAAAGATCAATGTATGCATGGCTCCTTATCCATAATTTAACTAAAGACGAGACCATTCTAAATATCTGTGCCATCAGCTCTTCCCTTGAGGAATTAAAAGCACCCGCAGCATTTAGACAAAGGAAACCGTTCTGCAAAACATAGATGTAGCAGCTCTCCTCTGACGCGCGCCGTCCGTCCTCCTCCTGGTATCACAATACTGTCTGGTTTTCTCCGATGTCGCAATAGGCGCCTGGCAATTACGGTACACAGATTAGTGACCGGCATACTCCATGGCAGTTTGATGTATTATAGTTATTGAGCATATTTATAATTTGCTAGGACAGCCGACATAAAATATCTATTACCTCTTGTTGTTTTGCTGTCAACATTAATGAGAAGTCAAATGCGTTTGGTACGACGCTTGCGGCGGCGGCAACGAGTGCAGGTAAATCGTCTTTTTGTCAACGATCCCAAATACAGGGCCGGTTTTATTCAAAGTGGACCAAAGTTAAAAGTGAAGCCCCAAATGCTAATACATCGACCCATCACAAAGAAAAATTGAGGTTGCCTTTACGCACGATAGGTTCAGACCATTAAACGAGCTCAATCAACTGTATTGAAGTTGTTTGGCTCTTTACACCGGCTGAGGAAGAAAGATGGGGTTAGAACGATCTCTAACGGATCACTCTGTCAGCAGCACATCTCCTGTTTACATTGGGTGATGTGCTGCCGAGAACAATGACTTTGGTTTTGCACATAAAAAAATCCAATGAATAACAGATCACATACACAGTTATGTATGCACAGAGCACAGACACACACACGAGAGTTTCAGGTACTACCATTGCACGTGATGTGAAGTGATTGCGGTAGACCAACTAATGGCTTCTTTAAGGGAATGTGTTATCAGAAAATGGCCTATTGTTTAAATCAGGTTTTTGGGTTACATGTATTTTCATTTCATAGTGCTAAATTTTTCTGGACTGGTATAAGGGTTAACACGTTAGGGGGCGCAAAATACTTGCTTCACTCTAGGCACTGGAAGTCCAAACTACTCTGCTGTTCCAGGCATCTAATTATTGATGACCCATCTTAGAATAGGTCTTCAAAATCAGATTAGTGGAGGCCGTCACATGACTCTTTCCAATCAGCTGTTATTAGCTCCGATGGGGACGGGTATAAACATTGAATGGAACTGTGCGCTACATCTCACCACATGGCCGAAGCTAATAGCTGATCGGTCATCAATAATAGCTGCCTGGACAACACCTTTAAATGTCTATGTTTTGCCTAAAACAATGTTGATAGGTAGAGATGAGATCTCTTGAAATTCAAATTTACCGGGCTTTCCAAATTTTTTCCTAAAATTTGATTTGTAGTGCATTTCAGTGAACCTCATTACAAGAAAGCTTGTAATTGCTCCGAAAATACATGTGAGGGAGAAGAGAGCGAGAGAGAGAGGACCCCACTGACCAAAAAAGCTTACACTCTACAGGAGAGAGAGGACCCCGCTGACCATAAGAGCTTACACTCTACAGGAGAGAGAGGACCCCACTGACCATAAGTGCTTACACTCTACAGGAGGGAGAGAACCCACTGACCATAAGAGCTTACACTCTACAGGAGGGAGAGAGGACCCCACTGATCATAAGAGCTTACACTCTACAGGAGAGAGAGAGGACCCCATGACCATAAGAGCTTACACTTTACAGGAGAGAGAGAGGACCCCACTGACCATAAGAGCTTACACTCTACAGGAGAGAGAGAACCAACTGACCATAAGAGCTTACACTCTACAAAAGGGAGAGAGGACCCCAATGACCATAAGAGCTCACACTCTACAGGAGAGGGAGAGAGAACCCCACTGACCATAAGAGCTTACACTCTACAGGAGAGAGAGAGAGGGGACCCCACTGACCATAAGAGCTTACACTCTACAGGAGGGAGAGAACCAACTGACCATAAGAGCTTACACTCTACAAAAGGGAGAGAGGACCCCAATGACCATAAGAGCTCACACTCTACAGGAGAGGGAGAGAGAACCCCACTGACCATAAGAGCTTACACTCTACAGGAGAGAGAGAGAGAGGGGACCCCACTGACCATAAGAGCTTACACTCTACAGGAGGGAGAGAGGACCCCACTGACCATAAGAGATAACATTCTACAGGAGAGAGCGAGGACCCCACTGACCATAAGAGCTTACACTCTACAGGAGAGAGAGGACCCCACTGACCATAAGAGCTTACACTCTACAGGAGAGAGAGAACCAACTGACCATAAGAGCTTACACTCTACAAAAGGGAGAGAGGACCCCAATGACCATAAGAGCTCACACTCTACAGGAGAGGGAGAGAGAGAACCCCACTGACCATAAGAGCTTACACTCTACAGGAGAGAGAGAGAGAGGGGACCCCACTGACCATAAGAGCTTACACTCTACAGGAGGGAGAGAGGACCCCACTGACCATAAGAGATAACATTCTACAGGAGAGAGCGAGGACCCCACTGACCATAAGAGCTTACACTCTACAGGAGAGAGAGGACCCCACTGACCATAAGAGCTTACACTCTACAGGAGAGAGAGCACCCCACTGACCATAAGAGCTTACACTCTACAGGAAGAGAGAGAACCCACAGACCATAAGAGCTTACACTCTACAGGAGAGAGAGGACCGCACTGACCATAAGAACTTACACTCTACAGGAGAGAGAAGGACCCCACTGACCATAAGAGCTTACACTCTACAGGAGAGAGAGAGGACCCCATGACCATAAGAGCTTACACTCTACAGGAGAGGACCCCGCTGATCATAAGAGCTTACACTCTACAGGAGAGAGAGAACCCACTGACCATAAGAGCTTACACTCTACAGGAGAGACAGAGGGCCCTGCTGACCATAAGAGCTTACACTCTACAGGAGAGAGAAAGGACCCCACTGACCATAAGAGCTTACACTCTACAGGAGAGACAGAGGGCCCTGCTGACCATAAGAGCTTACACTCTACAGAAGAGAGAAAGGACCCCACTGACCATAAGAGCTTACACTCTACAGGAGAGAGAGGACCCCACTGACCATAAGAGCTCACACTCTACAGGAGAGAGAGGACCCCATGACCATAAGAGCTTACACTCTACAGGAGAGAAAGGACCCCGCTAACCTAAGAGCTTACACTCTACAGGAGAGAAAGAACCCACTGACCATAAGAGATTACACTCTACAGGAGAGAGAGAACCCACTGACCATAAGAGCTTATACTCTACAGGAGGGAGAGAACCCACTGACCATAAGAGCTTACACTCTACAGGAGGGAGAGAGGACCCCACTGATCATAAGAGCTTACACTCTACAGGAGAGAGAGAGGACCCCACTGACCATAAGCTTACACTCTACAGGAGAGAGAGAACCCACTGACTATAAGAGCTTACACTCTACAGGAGAGAAAGAGGACCCCATGACCATAAGAGCTCACACTCTACAGGAGAGAGGACCCCGCTAACCATAAGAGCTTACACTCTACAGGAGAGAGAGAGGACCCCATGACCATAAGAGCTCACACTCTACAGGAGAGAGAGAGGACCCCATGACCATAAGAGCTTACACTCTACAGGAGAGAGAGAGGACCCCACTGACCATAAGAGCTTACACTCTACAGGAGAGAAAGAGGACCCCATGACCATAAGAGCTTACACTCTACAGGAGAGAGAGAGGACCCCACTGACCATAAGAGCTTACACTCTACAGGAGAGACAGAGGACCCCACTGACCATAAGAGCTTACACTCTACAGGAGAGAAAGAGGACCCCATGACCATAAGAGCTTACACTCTACAGGAGAGAAAGAGGACCCCATGACCATAAGAGCTTACACTCTACAGGAGAGAAAGAGGACCCCATGACCATAAGAGCTTACACTCTACAGGAGAGAGAGAGGACCCCACTGACCATAAGAGCTTAAAATTTACAGAACATGGACTTACCCAGTGAATTGAATCTCATATTGTTTGTATTCACATGAAGAGGCGAATTTCAGAAAATTCGACTCAAACTTAATCCTCCGCGATCGATCTGTTCATCTCTACTGGTAGGAATGCATGCAGAAATTGGCAAACATGCAGAGGATATTACCTATTAGCATAGATGTATACAAAGGCAGTGTTTAAGTGCTGATGTAACGCTGTGATCACGCATTGGGGCTTTCTTCCGAAGAGCGACCTGCAGATCCCGTATCCCATAGGTAAACATGGTGTGAATTTACAAAGCTGCATTATAAAAGCGGCCTCTCGCTCTTTAAATAACAGGAGATGTTGATTCTTCATGTCATATTCGGTCCCGCTACGGGGAGGTTAGCGGCTTGTCCCATTTTATGCATCATTAACTAGCAGTAATAGGGTATTTGCATTGTAGATGGTACAAATAAATAGCTTGAGAAGAGAAATTGGGACAGACATAATTAAGCAAGAGCACCGAAGACAGATGGTGAAATGTCACAATGCACCGGCAGACTAAGCCTTTAAGGAAAGTTTTAACTACCATGACAGGCGCTGGGCGATCGCCAACATTTACTTTCAAAACATATACTCGGATTGTGTTCCTTAGAAATAAGTTTCTTAAATCCACCTGTGCATATTACTTATATATTAGACATATTTTTTTAGTGTTTTGAATCTTAAAGTGACAAGATATTGGATGTGGTTGAATTATTGGGGTTCGGTTGCCCCCGAATGTTGATTTCACATCCAAAACTCTCTGCTGGCTATTTTCTTAAAGCAGATCTGTCACCAAATTTCACAGTACAAACTACATACATATATTGAATAGTTTTCTTAGACCTTATGAGACTGGTGTACTTACTTTGAAAATCTAAGTCAGAATGTCTGTATAAGCCTAAAATGAAAAGAAACAATTTACGCTCTGAAATGCCCTGTTCATTGTCTATGGGACTGCCTCAGCTATGACTAGCAGTCCCATAGACAATGAATGCTCCTTTCAAACAGGGCACTTCAGAACCCCATTCTGAGGATTGGTGGTAGGACAATCATGGATCACTTACAGTCTATAGATAAGTGATAACCCAGTACATTGTGACAACCCCTTTAAAGGGAGTATGTCATCAGAAATTATATATTGTTTAAATCAAGTTTTTATGCTAAAAGTACTTTTAAAAATAGTTGTTTTTTTTCTAAATTTTGCATATGACTATATTAAAAAATAATCAAATATCAATAGAATGGCTAACAGCACTTCCAGGATCCAAGGGATGCACGCTCAAAGTCCAAAGACCCAGTTGGACATCAGGAATCCCAGTAAAGATAAAGAAGAGCAGCATCCAGTCCAGGTGAAAGAGTATATGAAAATTTATTCAGCCATGAAATTCAAGTTTTTATGCTAAAAGTACTTTTAAAAATAGTTGTTTTTTTCTAAATTTTGCCTATGACTATATTAAAAAATAAATTATACATTTTCACCCTGGATGCTTGGTTTTATACTAGACCTTCTGCTCTTTACAGAAGACTTTCCAGTTGTCTCGTTATCATCATAGACAGAATCTATGCACAATAGATAGCACAGGATCCAAAATTCACAATAGGTGATATCACAGCTCACCACCTCCTCCTCCTGTTCAATAACTTATAATACCTCTAGATACACTAGATAACACAGAATCCAACATTCAAAATAAGTGATGTCACAGCTCACCTCCTCCCCCCTTTAAATGATAGCAACTCTATATACAGTAGATAACACAGGAACCACCTTTCACAATAGGCGTAATCACAGCTCACCTCCTCCTTCTGTACAATAACTTATAATACCTCTAGATACACTAGAAAACACAGAATCCAACATTCAAAATAAGTGATGTCACAGCTCACCTCCTCCCCCCTTTACAATAAATTATAACAACTCTATATACTGTAGATAACACATGATTCACCATTCACAATAGGTGATTTCACAGCTCACCTCCTCCTATACAATGACTTATAACACCTCTATCTACAGTAGATAACACTGGATCCACCATTCACAATAGGGGATGTCACAGCTCACCTTCTCCTCCTATACAATGACTGATAACCCCTCTATATACAGTAGATAGCACAGGATCCACCATTCACAATAGATTTCACAGCTCACCTTCCTATCCTCCTATTCAATAACTGATAACATCTCTGTATACATAAGATAACACATGATCCTACATTCACAATAGGAGATGTCACAGCTCACCTCTTTATCCTTAGGTCAGAATACCCAATAGCTAAATTAGAGCATGCCCAGTTTATTATTCAGAAGAGGACTGCAGTGCTGTGTGCTGCACAATCCCCAAGTTTGCAGTATTAGACATTAAAGGGCTATTACCATCTTCATATATGGCTACTGTCGGATAGAGCTTGTAAATAGAAGCATTTTTCAAATTTTCTGTTTGTTAAAATTTGCAGCCATTCTCAAGATATTAACACTTTAGTTTACAGTTAATTCCCTAGGAGACCGACTACCACTGATTTCTAGCTTGTAAGCACTGCGCAGAAACTGACTGGGATCAGGAGGTAACGGCGCACTCCAGTGATCCTGAAGAGCTTCGAGGCAGCGCTTACAAACTCAACAGAAAAGAGTTTGTAAGCTCCATGGAGACATCTGAAGTCTGGATCAGAATCAGCAATGTCTATGGGCCAGTGAAAAAAAAAAAATCGGATGGCAGTCGGTTATCAACCAAGTGCAGTTCAATTTTCACGGACTCTCAGAATTTAGAAGGTGGATAATTTTTGGCTTTTCAATTTCTCCGCGTATGAGAAAATCGAATGACATTTGGATCACGCTCTGATCGGAATAGTCGATCCGTGTTTTTTGGTACAAGGTCTGAATGAGGCCTTAGGGTCCTGTACACACAGTGGTTGGTGAATATAATTGGCTTTAACCGTACGAGCCATGTACAATCTAAAAATTATCACCCGTGGATCATTTGACTGAGAGCGACGTTGATCTGATGTCCTCTATCCGTTATGTGAACAAACATCTAAAAATGACTTAGGCAAGATGGTAGGAAGGTGTAGTGTTCCATGTAGCCTACAAGAAAATGAAGGTGTTTCCTGAAGGTGACGATCCCATTAACTTCTCTACCTATGAGAACGTGTATCGGGTCCGCGCTATCACCTTTGATTTAGCGTAGGGCCGTGTGTATTGAACGCTGCATTTGTTTTAGCAGATTTTCCTTCGAGATGCTCCTCTAGGGCTTTTCTTCCTCTTGATAAACACTTTAGTCAAGAGCAGACTTTTTTTTTTTTTTTGCCGGGGCTAGAAGTGTCTGTCAGTTCCCATAAACTAGTTTATAAATCAACATGAATAACTGGGAATTGCAGCATGTCCCACTTACAGGCCTCTGGACGTGATACTTGTAATTCTGTCTCCGCTCCCACTTGAAGTATTAAATATTTCTTATGCAATCACCTCAAGAAGAAGGAAAACACTTTTAAGCGGTATTGAAGGGGAGCGGGTTATAATGTAGTCATGGCCGCCGTCCTAACCGACTCATCAAATTTAAGACTATAGTTGACCTTAATCCTTCTACGGCCATTGACGCCGTGTGAGATGGTATTATATTATGTTTTATTAGACTCAAAGGGAACCTGTCAGGGGGGCTTTGTATATGGAATAAATGGTATGGATGAATGTTGTCTCCCAACAGAATTTGTTTTTTTTGTTGCAAAATTACGATATACCAGTCATTAGAAATCTAGCATAGAAACCATATGCAAATCTGGGTGAAAGTGTTAAATGCCGCTGTCAGAGATTGACAGCAGCATTTAGTAGTCCAATGAAGAAAAAAATTTGGCACCGCTGTGGCCACTTCTCAATAGCACTACAGTGCAATACAATCTCTCACACCTGGGCTGCTCGCCAACTACCCACCGAACGGGGGCTCAATCCAACAGAGGAATACACATCTTGAAAGAGAAAAAGAGGATGGCACTCACCGTTCTGAAGAAGTGAATTTTATTTTCTCACGTTTATTTTCCTTGAGGACCCGTTGAAGCACAGGTGCGTGAAACGGCCTTTGTCCACAGTTCTTACATCTCTCCCAAGCCCATGCTTTTTATCCGAAAATAAAACTCACTTCTTCAGAACGGTGAGTGCCATCCTCTTTTTTTCTTTCAAGATGTTTGAGCGGCATTTAGTAAGATAACAGAGGCAGATGATGGCTGATTAAATCAGCCAGGAAATATGCAGGCTCGGCGTGTGAGCCTGCATCAGTAGAAAGTAAATGTAAGTCATATGTTATGAAGGGGTTAAACCTTGTGTGTGACTTGCCTGACCACATATTTATTTATTTCCATGGGGGAGAGGTGATTGCCAGACCCCTCCATTATTATCAGACTTTTGGATAAAAACCACAATGGATCTATTTGCCTACCTAAATGCTCAGGAAGAGGAGTGGGACAAGCTCACCTGGGTCCTAACTCCTAAGGGTTCAGAACGTGCCCATTACTCCCAGTCTCTGAAGTTCAGCATTATACTTGTGTGATGGAAAATCAACCGATTGATTTCCACTTGTTCCCCTTTTCCTATCAAACTGGCAAATTTCAGGCTGTCCCGTGTTTATATAAACCATACATAAAAGTGTGTGGTTTGTCGGTGATTCTGCATTGCTTTAGAGGTTCTGGATGAGCTTGAGGTGTTCACAAATAAAAGACCAAAACATACCGATTCCACCAACACCAGTGCTGGTAAACATTATTCTTTAATAATTAAGAAGTGACTCTGCTCATTTACCCCATTCTATACAGCAAAGCCAAATGATTTACAAAGAACAGGAAGTGTCAGCTTATTGTGTGCGAAACAAGGAATGTGGATTTTGGGAATTTTTTTTTTATGGAAAGTCACATACCAAAAAAAGTAAAAATGCAAAAAAATAAAAATTAAAATATGTTTGCAACATGAAAAAGTGCTGTTGATGAAATATATTGGTCTCCTATGTAGGAGATACTGAATGGCAATTACTAATGGATATCACTGAGATTATTATTCGGCCTTTTCAGCGCTAAGTGTCAGTAATCATGACATGTCCTACTAATGGACGAAAAATATAATTTACAATCAAGATTATAGAGTCCGAAAATGCATATGGAAGTACTAATGGTTCTGATGTAAGTTTTCCAAGCCGGATAAGCGCCACACGCTCCGTGTTTTATGTTTTGACGCCTTTTGCTTGGGAATAAAAGATGTCTACTGTCTGTAGCTCCAAGTTCATCCATCAAACCGAGACAGAAGGCAGCGCATCTACAGATGGAAAATGCCACCTATTACTTCTTCCCGTTCCCTCGCCACACAGACGCTCAGCGCACAGGGAGCCAGCGCTGCACTTCATCAGCGTACATATATTAAGTCGACACGTTAAGGTCTGATGTTATGTTTTGTTCCAACAAAGTGACAGGTTTGTAGATCCCAGATGCCAAGGCCCAGTGTGTGACAGATGGGGATACCCGGAGATGGCAGCGAAAACATCTTACTTTGGCATCTTGGTGTCTTGATTAATGAAATATGTTCACCTTGTATTTTCGGTAACCCCCGAGCCTGCTGAGACTTGTACACAAACACTTCAGGCAGTAAGACTCTATAATTCACTGGTGTTGTCTGTGATCTCAGAAAGCGTGCCATTAAAGTGCACTTACAGGCGAGAGCAGTGGGGACAAAAAGATTGTCAACGACTCAATATTCTGGCGCCAAGGCATTGTTTTTTTAAAGGATATCTGTCAGGGCTATTTCATTTCTGAAACTAATGGTACGGCGGTACAGGTCCTAGTACAACAATAAAAATAACACCTGTCTTGTAGTAATCTGAGTTTCCAGCGCTGAGAAATGCAGCTTTGAAGCCACATGCAAATTAACCTGGAAGTGCATTGGGGCGTCTGGGTACAATCCGACACACTCACAATGCACTTCCCGTCTAGTTTTCATGTGGCCTGCAAAGCTTCATTTCAAAGTGGATTACTACAAAACAGCATTTTTATTGTTGTACTTGGACCCATACAGCCATACCTATAGCTTCTGCTGTAAAATTGGTCTTGACAGATTCTCTTCAACCCCATCATGTTCGGACTATTTTCCGTTTTTTCAACTCTTCATGAAAGAGTCGGGTAAGTATTTTCATTTTTCATCCCCTCAGCCGGACAGAAAACGTAAGATAAAGTAAATTAGAATACTTAAAATTAGAATACTTTTTAATACACTAGAATACTATATAATACTTTATAATACCTGTTTGAAAAATGATTTTAAAATCTGAAATGTTGGCCTACTGAAATGTATGTTCAGTAAATGCACTCAATACATGGTTGGGGCTCCTTTTGCATCAATTACTGCATCAATGCAGCGTGGCATGGAGGCGATCAGCCTGTGACACTGCTGAGGTGTTATGGAAGCCCAGGTTGCTTTGATAGCAGCCTTCAACTCGTCTGCATTGTTGGGTCTGGTGTCTCTCATCTTCTTCTTGACAATACCCCATAGATTCTCTATGAGGTTAAGGTCAGGAGAGTTTGCTGGCCAGTCAAGCACAGTGATGCTGTTGTGTGTAAATCAGGTATTGGTACTTTTGGCAGTGTGGACAGGGGCCAAGTCCTGCTGGAGAATGAGATTTCCATCTCCAAAAAGCTTGTCGGCAGAGGGAAGCATGAAGAGCTCTAAAATTTCCTGGTAGACGGCTGCGCTGACCTTGATCTTGATAAAACACAGTGGACCTACACCAGCAGATGACATGGCTCCCCAAACCATCAGTGATTGTGGAAACTTCACACTAGACCTCCAGCAGCTTGGATTGTGGCCTCTCCTCTCGTCCTGCAGACTCTGGGACCTTGATTTCCAAATGAAATGCAAAAATTACCTTCATCTGAAAACAACACCTTGGACCACTGAGCAACACTCCAGTTCTTTTTCTCCTTGGCCCAGGTGAGACGCTTCTGGCATTGTCTATAGGTCATGAGTGGCTTGACATAAGGAATATGCGACGCTTGTAGCCCATGTCCTGGATACGTCTGTGTGTGGTGGCTCCTTAAGCAATGACTCCAGCAACAGTCCACTCTTGCTTGTGCACCTTTTTCTACCACACATTTTCCACTCAACTTTCCATTAATATGCTTGGATACAAAACTCTGTGAACAGCCAGCTTCTTTAGCAATGACCTTTTGTGGCTTACCCTCCTTGTGGAGTGTGTCAGTGACTGCCTTCTGGACATCTGTCAAGTCAGCAGTCTTCCCCATGATTGTGGAGCTACTGAAACAGACTAAGGGACCTTTATAAACGCTTAGGAAACCTTAGCAGGTGTTTTTTGTTAAGTATTCTAATTTACTGAGATAATGACTTTTGGGTTTTCATTGGTTGTAAGCCATAATCATCAACATTAACAGAAATAAACACGTGAAATAGATCAGTCTGTAATGACTCTATACAACATATGAGTTTCACTTTTTGTATTGAAGAACTGAAACAAATTACCGTATACACTCGAATATAAGTCGAGTTTTTCAGCCCCCTTTTTGGGCTGAAAAAGACCCCCCTCGACTTATATTCGGGTCACGGTTCAAACTTACCTGGTCCCCGTCGTCTCCGCGTTCCCCGGTATGTGTCTGCGGTCCCCTGCAGCCTGTCAGTATCCCGGCGGCAGTGGCGGCGGCGGCGGCGTTACAAGTCGCTGTGCGCCGCTCTCTCCCAGCGCGCCGCTCTCTCCCGTCCTCCGGCAGTGACGTGCAGGGGGCGCGATGACGTGGATAGCACGCGCCCTCTGCCTGAGTCACTGAAGAGCCGGTAACGCTCAGGAGCAGCTGTCAGCAACGGAGGTGAGTATATAGTGTTTTTTTTTTTTTTAAATTCCAGCAGGGGCAGCAGCAACATGATAGGATTACCGGTACCGGTAATCCTATCACTTGGCCAATAAATCATGCACTGTGCAGCATTTATGGGGCATACCTGTTGTGCAGCATTACAGTATTTGGGCCACCATTACTCACTGTGCAGCATTTATGGGGGCATATGTTCTGCAGCATTACGGTATTTGGGCCACCATTACTCACTGTGCAGCATTTATGGGGGCATACCTGTTGTGCAGCATTACGGTATTTGGGCCACCATTACTCACCAGTATCTTCGGCAATTCCCACCCTAGACTTATACTTGAGTCAATAAGTTTTCCCAGATTTTTGAGGCAAAATTAGGGGGGTCGACTTATACTCGGATCGACTTATACTCGAGTATATACGGTAACTTTTTGATGATATTCTAATTTTGTGAGAAGCACCTGTACTTGCAAAATGTATGTAAACAAATAATACAACGCTCACAGAGGCAAGCTCCATCATGAAACAGCCATGTACAAGGTTTGTATGAAAGACCACTTTAACTCACTAACTCCACGTGTTCTATAAACGCAGGTGTGATGCAAAGCCGAAAAACACGCTGTCACTATTCAACATGGCAGATGGTAAATACACTCCATAATCCTTATATAATCACATAGTAAACAGAGATTAATTCATTTTACTGAACTCTTCTCTTAAGATGTGTGCCCTGTGTTCAATACTTCATGTTTGGATATGAAGAATGTATTCAACAATTCTGGGTCGTAGGATAATGGCAGCAGAGTAACAGCTACCGCCTCTGTTCCATTAGTCAAGGCCGCGAAAGCAATGTAATATAAGCTGTTATGTGTAGTTTCGGGCTCCCTTCTAGCTTCCATATAGATTTGTTTTGTCTGGAAGCAAAAATGTCATGATTACTAGACCGGAAGGAGATCACAAATGTCCTGATTACTAGACCCAAAGGAGGCCACAAATGTCCTGATTACTAGACCCGAAGGAGGACACAAATGTCCTGATTACTAGACCCGAAGGAGGACACAAATGTCCTGATAACTAGACCCGAAGGAGGCCACAAATGTCCTGATTACCAGACCCGAAGGAGACCACAAATGTCCTGATTACCAGACCCGAAGAGACCACAAATGTCCTGATTACCAGACCCGAAGGAGGCCTCAAATGTCCTGATTACTAGACCCGAAGGAGGCCTCAAATGTCCTGATTACTAGACCCTAAGGAGGCCACAAATGTCCTGATTACTAGACCCGAAGGAGACCACAAATGTCCTGATTATTAGTCCCGAAGGAGGCCTCAAATGTCCTGATTACTAGTCCCGAAGGAGGCCTCAAATGTCCTGATTACTAGACCCGAAGGAGGCCTCAAATGTCCTGATTACTAGACCCGAAGGAGGCCTCAAATGTCCTGATTACTAGACCCGAAGGAGGCCTCAAATGTCCTGATTACTAGACCCGAAGGAGACCACAAATGTAATGATTACTAGACCCGAAGGAGACCACAAATGTAATGATTACCAGACCTGAAGGAGACCACAAATGTCCTGATTACTAGACCCGAAGGAGGCCTCAAATGTCCTGATTACTAGACCCGAAGGAGGCCTCAAATGTCCTGATTACTAGACCTGAAGGAGGCCTCAAATGTCCTGATTACTAGACCCGAAGGAGGCCTCAAATGTCCTGATTATTAGACCCGAAGGAGGCCTCAAATGTAATGATTACCATACCCGAAGGAGACCACAAATGTAATGATTACTAGACCCGAAGGAGACCACAAATGTCCTGATTACTAGACCCGAAGGAGACCACAAATGTCCTGATTGCTAGACCTGAAGGAGGCCACAAATGTCCTGATTACTAGACCCGATGGAGGCCTCAAATGTCCTGATTACTAGACCCGAAGGAGGCCTCAAATGTCCTGATAACTAGACCCGAAGGAGGCCTCAAATGTCCTGATTACTAGACCCGAAGGAGGCCTCAAATGTCCTGATTACTAGACCCGAAGGAGGCCACAAATGCCCTGTGTGATGTACCATGTCTGCAAGATATGTTTTCTGTTGCAATGTGCTAACAAATCCTCCATCCTAGGACATTGTAAACTGTCAGTAGTAGGAATTCCTTCCCCCCAGGTTTTATCAACCCTGCCACTTCCTCTGGAAGAGCAGGAATGTTAATTAGCTAGACCATCTTCCTCACACCATTTGCCTTCTCTCCTCTTCAGAGCGGGAAAAACTTCTTTGTTTGAAACGAATAAAACTATGAGAGACTATACCATAAGAACCAAATACCCTAGAGATATGAAAATCATATTTTTGTAACCTGAGCGGTCCCAGCTTCGAGACCGCGTATGTTTCGAAGTTCTACCCTGTCCAGAACATGAGATAGGATTTGCGCCCAAATGGACGGTCATATCGCATAGATGTTTGATGTTTTCTTGATGGGCTCATTACGCTGGGAAACATGATACCACTGATGAGTCCATACCAGCTTCTCCCATAAAGTTATAGCTAATCTAAGTTTTGTAGCCAAAACATAACTTGGATAAGAGAGGTGGGATCAACCCAGAATGCACCTCTCTGTGATGTCACATAGGAAAGTCTATAAGGCATTTCCTGGGCAAACCAGCTCAGAACAGCTCAAGTCGTCGTGCTAGAAGGACCCCAATGAGCGGAGAAGTGCAGCTCCGCCTCCACCCACCTTAAAGCCGCATGGTCTGCCTAAGGAACAATATGGAACTGTGAGTGTAATCTCTTTGTTTTCTCCACTTTTATTTTATACCTGTACTGTACATATTTTATGTCTCAATTTTATAGCAACTTTTATCTGTAATCACTGTCCTCTTTCGGAAAATAAATGAAATAATTATTTAGATCTGTCTCCATGCTCTAAGAATCGAACTATACGCCTTTGTTAGATAATCGCTACTAATTCAAAGGGTTTGCCACGGACCCTCTTAATTTAACACTGTGAATTAAGTAACCGTGACTGGTGGCAGCGCGTTGTGTACGGCTATTACGGCTTGCTGGCAGTACAGAAGGGTCTTATATTGCTGAATAAGGGTCTGCGGCCACAGCATTGATAATTCCCTTACTGCAGAAGCCTAATTGCCGGTTCACAACAGGCAGCCCGTCCGGCGACCAATTATCCTAGGTGCAGTTCCCTGACTGACCTGAGGGTAAGGGGGGCGCCGGAGAGCTGCGAGTTCCAAGGTGGAACTGAGAAAGTGGGATATACACAAATCCCCGCAGTACTTGGAAGATTGATAGCAGTGGTGGGGCATCCAAATTAAACTCCCCCTGCGGCAAATTGTAGAGCGAGATTAGCTTGCTGGATATTTTTGTCACATGGTGCCAGTGGTGGGATAACTAAGATAAGCCCCACTGCGCCTGTGATAGCCGTGTGCCGGCATTGTGTCACGCCCCTCCGTCCGCTGATACACCCGTGTCAGTGGTGGGACTGTGACATAGTGGTGACACAGGGTCCGCTGTCTGTCGCGTTTTGGTGGCAGCGGGACTCCCGTTAGTGTCGCCCGTAAGTGGACGAACGGCGGTGGGCTGTTCGTCACATATTGGTGGCAGCGGTGGGATAATCCTAGAGCATTAGTGATTTGGTTTGAGCAATCATTCCTCTCACTAAAAACCTGCACGGTTCCTGCGGGAATCCTGCATCATAGGTTTTGGAGAACAGACTCAGTGGTTACTAGTCCTGAGACATTAGTGTGTACTTGCAAGTATCCCCCTCCCGTTTCTTCGTTTTTCTTTTTCTATCTTTTATTTGGCAACCATGGCGGCAAAAGGAGAACCTTGGTACACCCGGCAGACAAAGGAAGTTCTTGCTGCGTTATGCACGTACCAAGGCCTTGACGCCACGAACAAAAACAGAGCTCAAATGATCGCGGCTCTAGTGCAGCTGGACAACGACCAGAATCCAGCGAGCGCAGAAGTTGGCCCAAGTTGCAATGGGGCTGCAGCAGAGGCTCCACTCCTGAGCGCTGGCCCCACATTCAACCAGAACGGGGTGGACCCCGATCTGCAAATGGCCTTGGACGAACTCCCCGCCGAAGACAGTGATGGGCGGGTGAGGCTGATCCAGCAAGCTCGAGAGAGAGCAGAGCAGCGAGCCGAGCGCCAGGCGGAGAGAGCTGAGCGCCAAGCTGAGGCTGAGAGAGCCGAGCGCCAGGCGCAGAGGGCCCATGAACTGGAGGTACTCCAGCGGGGTGGGAATGCCCTCACAGCCCGAAGCCGTGAGCCCAGCAGCGTCCAGACTCCTAAACCCCGGCCAGAGCATTTTCCCGTGATGGAAAAGGACGGGGACTTGGACACATTTCTGCGAGCCTTTGAGAAAGCCTGCAGACAGTACCAGCTGCCTAGAGACCAATGGGCAAGGTACTTGACCCCAGGGCTAAAAGGCAAAGCCCTGGAGGCATTTGCTTCTCTTCCGCCAGAAGCCGATGATGACTATGACGCCATAAAGCAGGCGCTGATCGCCAAATACCGGCTGACACCTGAGGTATACCGAAAGAAGTTCCGACACCTCCAACGTGGCCCACACGATAGCTACAGTGATGTGGTGCAAGGACTCAGGACCCACTTTGACCAGTGGATCCATGGACTGTCCGTTGAAACCTTTGAGCAGCTACGGGACCTGATGATCAAAGACCAGTTCCTGCATCTCTGCCCAGCTGAGGTCCGACAGTTCATCCTGGACCGCGAACCAACGAACGCGGACAAAGCGGCGCAGATCGCCGACAACCACGAGGCCAACCGGAAGCCCGAGACGCGGAGGCCAGTCGCCACCAGCTGGAAAGGGGGTAAGCCAGCAACCAACCCCAATGCCCCAGCTAGCCGTCCCTCCGGAGGCCCTGTCCCTGTTGCCAACAACAGGCCGGCTACTGACAGTCGCCTGTGTCACCACTGCCAGCGGCCTGGTCACTTCTTTTACACCTGTCCGAACAGGCCGAAGAACCCCCCAGCCAAGGCCCCCGGGCCCAATACCTCTGTTCTTTTGGTGGGAGGTGTGGTTGGGAGGGCTGACGACAACGTTCAACCTGTTCAGGTGGGGGCCCGTCTTGCTACAGGCCTCAAGGACACCGGGGCTGAACGAACCCTCATCCGTCCTGGACTGGCGGCCCCTGAAGAGTTTGTTGAGGGGAAAACCCTGACTGTCACCGGGATTGGAGGCACCCGTTGTCCCTTGCCAGTGGCACGAGTTTTTCTTGACTGGGGTGCCGGGAGCAGGTTGAGGGAGGTGGGAGTGTCTGAAAATTTGCCCACTGATGTTTTATTGGGGACTGACTTGGGGAGGATGGTTGCATACTATGTCCCTGACACCCTTCCCCAAACTGATAATAAGGGTAACGTTAACCCTGATGATGTTGATGATGGGAAACTGAATGTGTTACCTGCTAATGCCTTGATGAGTAATGATGCAACTAACAACCATTCTTTCCCCAGGTACGATGCTGATGCTGATGTGAATGTACCAAAGCAAACTGATAACCATTCTTCTCCTAGGAAGGATGATGATGATGTTGATGTATCTGTGCCGACTGAACCCGTTAACCCTTTCTTTGAAGCGGTAGATGTGTCCACAGGTACCGAAGTGCTCAGCCCCGTCACTCTGCGGAGTGAGACGGCTGAGGAACCCCTGGCAGGAGTAAGCAACGGTGCTCAAGGAAATGGGGAGGTGCATGGGGACCATGAGGAAGGTAATGCCATGCAGCTGACCAGTGCCACCGAGGAAGGTAACTGGCCCATAAGTAGCACTGCTCCTGAAGTGTTGGGGGTGGATGGGGAGGTAGAGCCCAGGGCAGCACCAGCTGGTGGGTCTGCAGAAATCCCCAGGGAGACAGCATACATAGCAGCTGTCACACGCAGTCAGAGTGCCCAGATCGCAGGTAACGCACTGTCTTCTGGACCCTCTGCTGCTACAGGAGAGACTGAACCAGAGGTGAACCCAGAGCCGGTTCCAGAGGGTCCCAGTAAAGAGGGGACCCTGACGTCACTTCTGGCAGCCTCCAGCATGGAGTTCCAGGCTGCTCTGCACTCAGATGCCAGCCTGGAGAAATTGAGAGGTCTCGCCGAGACGCCCACCTCCAAGTCTGATAAGGAGAGGGTGTTCTGGGAACGAGGAAGGTTGTACCGGGAGACAGTACCCGGAGATCCTAAAAAGGAGTGGTTGAGGGAAAGACAGCTGGTCGTCCCCTATCAGTTCAGAACTGAGTTGTTGCGGATTGCCCATGAGATTCCACTCGCTGGACACTTGGGGATCAGCAAAACAAAGGCACGGCTGTCTCAACACTTCTATTGGCCCAAGATGGGGACAGATGTAACACACTACTGCCGCTCCTGTGCCACCTGTCAAAAAGTGGGTAAGGCGGGGCCTGCTCTTAAGGCTCCCCTTATTCCTTTGCCGGTGATAGAGGAGCCTTTCCAGAGAATCGCGGTGGACATTGTAGGACCGCTGTCCGTCCCCAGCAGCTCCGGAAAGCGATACATTCTCACCGTGGTAGACTACGCTACCCGGTACCCAGAGGCAGTAGCTCTGTCTTCAACCAGGGCAGATAAGGTGGCTGACGCACTGGTGACCATCTTTTCGAGAGTAGGATTTCCCAGGGAGATGCTTACCGATCAAGGGCCCCAATTCATGTCTCGCCTAATGGAGGCTCTCTGTGAGAAAATGCAGGTGACGCAGCTGGTATCGAGTCCGTATCACCCACAGACTAACGGTTTGTGTGAACGTTTCAACGGTACCCTCAAACAGATGCTCCGCATACTGGTTGAGACCCAAGGGCGCGACTGGGAGCGGTACCTCCCACACCTGCTGTTCGCTTACAGAGAAGTTCCGCAGGCCTCGACCGGGTTCTCCCCCTTCGAGCTCCTGTATGGCAGGCGAGTCCGGGGACCCCTTGGGTTGATAAGAGAATCCTGGGAAGATGAGCCAAACCCCACAGAAGTGTCCATCGTGGATTATGTCATGCGCTTCCGTGACAAGATGCAGACCTTGACGCAGTTGGTGCATGACAACATGACGCAGGCTCAGGCTGACCAGAAGCGCTGGTACGACCAGAACGCCCGGGAGCGGACCTACCAGGTGGGTCAAAAGGTGTGGTTGTTGGTCCCGGTACCAACGGATAAGCTTCAGGCAGCCTGGGAAGGCCCGTACGTCGTCCACCAACAGCTCAACCCGGTCACCTACGTGGTCACGCTTGACCATGCTCGGGGTAGGCGCAAGGCCTTTCACGTCAACATGCTGAAGGCGCACTACGAACGTGAAGCTTGCATCCTACCGGTCTGCAATCTGCCAGAGGATGGGGAGGAAGATTCCCTCCTGGACATGCTGGCCCAGGCCAAGGCCAATGGGTCCATTGAGGACATGGAGATAAGTGGTTCGCTCACCGTGTCCCAGCGGTTGCAGTTGATGGCCACCCTGGAACTCTTCCGGCCCGTGTTCACCAACCGTCCTGGGAGGACGGAGTTAGCGGTTCATGAGGTGGACACCGGGAATCACGCCCCATTACGGCGAACACCTTATCGGATCTCTGAAACGGTGCAACAAGTCATGCGCCGAGAGGTCGATGAGATGTTAAGGCTGGGAGTGATTCAACGGTCAAAAGGTGCGTGGGCTTCACCTGTAGTCCTCGTTCCTAAAAAGGATCGAACCACCCGGTTCTGCGTGGACTACAGGGGGCTCAACGCCATCACAACCTCTGATGCCCACCCAATGCCGCGCATCGAGGATCTGCTCGAGCGGTTGACAAACGCCAACTACATATCCATCATGGATTTGAGTCGGGGATACTGGCAGATTCCCCTGAGCCCTGAGGCGCAGGAGAAATCCGCCTTTATCACCCCCTTTGGACTGTACGAGTCCACGGTCATGCCCTTCGGCATGAAGAATGCCCCTGCCACTTTCCAGCGGATGGTCAACCACCTGCTTCGGGGACTGGAGGAGTACGCAGTGGCGTACTTAGACGATATTGCCATCTTCAGTTCCACCTGGGAGGAACACCTTCAGCACCTCCAGGAGGTGCTCAAGCGTCTCCACCAGGCAGGCCTGACCATCAAGCCGGGGAAGTGCCAGATAGGCATGCGCGAGGTCCACTACCTGGGGCACCGGGTAGGCGGGGGTTCCATGAGTCCGGAGCCAGAAAAAGTGGACGCAATCGTGTCCTGGCCCACCCCCAGGACCAAGAAACAGGTGAAGTCCTTCTTGGGCACTGCAGGGTACTATAGGCGGTTCGTACAGGACTATAGCGCCCTTGCCAAACCCTTGACTGACCTCACCAAGCAGAGGCTACCCCAAACAGTCAACTGGACAGATGACTGTGAGGCGGCTTTCCAAGCTTTGAAAGCAGCCCTGTGCAACTCTCCAGTGTTGAGAGCAGTCGACAGCAGTCGCCCGTTTCTGGTACAGACCGACGCCAGCGAGTTTGGCCTCGGTGCTGTGCTTAGCCAGGTCGACTCGGGGGACCAAGAGCACCCCATGTTGTACCTGAGCCGGAAACTTTTGCCGAGGGAAGTGGCATACTCGACCATCGAGAAGGAGTGTCTGGCCATGGTGTGGGCACTGCAGCGTTTGCAGCCCTACCTGTATGGGCACGCCTTCACGGTGGTAACCGACCACAACCCACTGAGCTGGTTGCACACTGTGTCGGGAACCAATGGAAGATTGCTCCGCTGGAGCCTTGCCCTTCAACAGTACGATTTTACTGTAAAACACAGGAAGGGCAGTGAAAACGGCAATGCCGATGGGTTGTCCCGCCGGGGCGAACCCGCTGAGGTGCGCATGGCCGATTACCGAGAGGTAATGCCTCCTTAGCGCCCTCTTAAGGGGGGAGGTGTGATGTACCATGTCTGCAAGATATGTTTTCTGTTGCAATGTGCTAACAAATCCTCCATCCTAGGACATTGTAAACTGTCAGTAGTAGGAATTCCTTCCCCCCAGGTTTTATCAACCCTGCCACTTCCTCTGGAAGAGCAGGAATGTTAATTAGCTAGACCATCTTCCTCACACCATTTGCCTTCTCTCCTCTTCAGAGCGGGAAAAACTTCTTTGTTTGAAACGAATAAAACTATGAGAGACTATACCATAAGAACCAAATACCCTAGAGATATGAAAATCATATTTTTGTAACCTGAGCGGTCCCAGCTTCGAGACCGCGTATGTTTCGAAGTTCTACCCTGTCCAGAACATGAGATAGGATTTGCGCCCAAATGGACGGTCATATCGCATAGATGTTTGATGTTTTCTTGATGGGCTCATTACGCTGGGAAACATGATACCACTGATGAGTCCATACCAGCTTCTCCCATAAAGTTATAGCTAATCTAAGTTTTGTAGCCAAAACATAACTTGGATAAGAGAGGTGGGATCAACCCAGAATGCACCTCTCTGTGATGTCACATAGGAAAGTCTATAAGGCATTTCCTGGGCAAACCAGCTCAGAACAGCTCAAGTCGTCGTGCTAGAAGGACCCCAATGAGCGGAGAAGTGCAGCTCCGCCTCCACCCACCTTAAAGCCGCATGGTCTGCCTAAGGAACAATATGGAACTGTGAGTGTAATCTCTTTGTTTTCTCCACTTTTATTTTATACCTGTACTGTACATATTTTATGTCTCAATTTTATAGCAACTTTTATCTGTAATCACTGTCCTCTTTCGGAAAATAAATGAAATAATTATTTAGATCTGTCTCCATGCTCTAAGAATCGAACTATACGCCTTTGTTAGATAATCGCTACTAATTCAAAGGGTTTGCCACGGACCCTCTTAATTTAACACTGTGAATTAAGTAACCGTGACTGGTGGCAGCGCGTTGTGTACGGCTATTACGGCTTGCTGGCAGTACAGAAGGGTCTTATATTGCTGAATAAGGGTCTGCGGCCACAGCATTGATAATTCCCTTACTGCAGAAGCCTAATTGCCGGTTCACAACAGGCAGCCCGTCCGGCGACCAATTATCCTAGGTGCAGTTCCCTGACTGACCTGAGGGTAAGGGGGGCGCCGGAGAGCTGCGAGTTCCAAGGTGGAACTGAGAAAGTGGGATATACACAAATCCCCGCAGTACTTGGAAGATTGATAGCAGTGGTGGGGCATCCAAATTAAACTCCCCCTGCGGCAAATTGTAGAGCGAGATTAGCTTGCTGGATATTTTTGTCACATGGTGCCAGTGGTGGGATAACTAAGATAAGCCCCACTGCGCCTGTGATAGCCGTGTGCCGGCATTGTGTCACGCCCCTCCGTCCGCTGATACACCCGTGTCAGTGGTGGGACTGTGACATAGTGGTGACACAGGGTCCGCTGTCCGTCGCGTTTTGGTGGCAGCGGGACTCCCGTTAGTGTCGCCCGTAAGTGGACGAACGGCGGTGGGCTGTTCGTCACACCCTGATTACTAGACCCGAAGGAGACCACAAATATAATGATTACCAGACCCGAAGGAGACCACAAATGTCCTGATTGCTAGACCTGAAGGAGACCACAAATGTCCTGATTACTAGACCCGAAGGAGGGCACAAATGTCCTGATTACTAGACCTGAAAGAGACCACAAAGTCCTGATCCATATTCTGTTCCCAATGGGCAGCTAACTGTGGTCTACAGATTTGATGAATGATGGCGGCCTATCGTTAACTTGTAAGAAATGGAGACTAATATTTGGTTGTCCCCATCATATTATTCTCATCCATCCTCCTGTCCTAATGTATAAGAATCAATAACCGTAAAGCTGTCCTACCATTTTAGATTATTGTCACATGAACCCAACTGACCAGCTAATGTGTTTGGGGGTCCTAGAATTATAGAGCATATTGAAATCCAACATGTGAGATCCTTTTGTTGTCACGGGAGATTGGGGTTGCTAACATAGAGAACTAGCTGCAGCTAATTTCCCATTCAACATGCAAATATGGAAATTGCCTCTTCAGAGACTTGAACTCCAGCAACACCTATTGGAAGTAGCAATAATAAAACTCAATATATTGACCCTTTGAAGAGCCTTAGGATAAAAGCCAAACCAGAATCTCAATTTGCAGATATGTGTTTCGGGATTTTGTCTCGCCTCAGTGTAAAGCATAAGATCTGATTTGGCTATACGAGAGGCCACTGGGGTATAAGTGGTAACGGTTTTCTTTATGGAGAGTGACATGTCTGACATGACAGTGTAAGGAGACTTATAAGCCATGCAATGCTTCTCTTGTAAATTAAATATTGCAAATTGTTTCTTCAGAGAGGAAGAGGACTTGAACTCTAGTGTCACCTACTGGAAGTAGCCATCCTAAAAGTCAATACTGATCCCTTAAAAGAGCTTTTCTACATGACTTAAGATAAACGCCAACCAGAATCTCAATTTGCAGACACTTGTTTCGGGATTTTGCTCCTACTCAGTGCAAGGCATGAGATCTCATTTGGCTGTATGACAGGACTCTTAGTGGGGTATAAGTGAAACGATTCTCCTTGTGCAGAGTGACATGGCAGGGTAAGGAGGCTCATAGGCCGTGCAATACTCGTCTGGGAAACTAAATATGCAAATTCTTCAAGAGGAAAAGAACTTGAACTCTAGTGCCCACTATTGGAAGTAGAAAGCATAAAAGTCAATATTAACAGGCCTTGCTGCGTGACATATTTCCCATTGAGAGTTTATGAACATATCATAGAACGTGCCAGTACATGAGGGGAACAAAGAAAAAGCATTTAGCCAAAATACTGCAAAAGTGTAAAGGCACCTTATGGCTTTGTTCACATCTGCGCTGTAGGCATTGTTGTAAATTCAATAATTAAACTTACTTCCGTTAAAATGGCAGACACCCGTTAGAGTTGTTATATTCATCTGCTAATCTGTACTGCTTGATAAAATATGTCTTGGCTAGATTCACATTGCGGATGAGCAGGCGTGCTGGCAGATGTGTTGACAGTACTCCAAGAGACTGTGACTTTTTGACCTTCTGAAAAACAATCATCCTTCCCTCAGAACGATATGGATCTGAAACTTAAAGAGGTTGTCCAAGCTTGGGGAAGAAGTTTGCAGTCCCTCTATGTCAGGACTATCCGGTGACAGGCATGTGACCGCAAATATGTGAGTTGCATACATGTGGTCACATGCCAACTGGAAGTGTGCTGCTTTGCTCAATACAAGGCTTGACATGTCTAGTCAGAATGTTGCTGGAAGTATGTAAATTCCATATTTGGTCACATAACTGCCCACTCACGGAGACAGATAATCCTGACAGTGCACACTGTGTCCTGTCAAATACAGTCACTGCAGACTTGTACCCCAAGCTTGGACAACCCCTTCAAGTGTGTTGTCTGTGTGCTCTCCAGCTATTCCTACTGAACACAATGTGAAGAGGTGGTCCTTTGGGGAGTAGATCAAGCTACCCTAAAGCTGGCCATACACACGATGACTATCGAACTTTGAAAGATCAGTGGAATGGAGCTTTCTGAACAATCAGCACATACACATTATGCCATGCACGAAAGTCGCACAAAAATATCAGACAAATACAATCGTTAGTGGCCCAAAAGTCGATCACTTGCCACCCAAAAACTAGTCAACGAACAATGGTCTTGATCAAAATTGTCTATTTAGAACAACTGTGCTCTAATATATGTATGGAAGGACTTGGCACACCCAAATGGAACCCAACAGTTCCAGTAACAGTCAACAAGTTCCATCAGGAACCAGTTGGGTCCATCATGTCATGGATTAGTTTTCGGCATGAGTTCCATTTTTCTGTTCTGTTATTGTAGAATCTTATTGCAGCTCAGTCCTATTCAAGAAACAACAATACTGGCGCTGTTTCTGAAAAAATAACAAACCTTTTTTTTCTTGTATGAAACACGATTTTGGTGGGAGTTTGCTGTCAATTAAAGATGTATGGGAGTTACATTGCCTCCCACGGTATCTAATTTCAGGATGCTTATTCCTTCATTCTCCCTACATCCATGCTCAGCCTAGCTAAGATTATGTTTAGTGGTGGAAAATAGCCATAAATTGAATGAATATTTGGCTAACACCCATTTTAAGCTATTTTGTTTCCCCGAGACCAAGAAAAATATGTTTAAGGGGGTTACTGGGAATTGAAAAAAAAAACAACACATAACTGAAGGAAATATAATTATACTATAAATAAATTCCTAAATATCTTGAATTAGCAAATCGCACTCATGTAGTCTAAGTTGCCTGTATGTGCCACTAGGCATCAAGGGTCCAGTGCCTAGGGCGGTGGGTTGCAGGGGGCGGCGCCTGGGTCAGAGTAAAAAAAAAAAAAAAAAGAAGAAAAAAATCACCCTCCCTTCTCAAGTTTCTTTAAGAAAACTGGCTTCTCTCTGGAGGAGGAAGAAGGGGGAGCACAGCATTCATGTGTATAGCGACCCGCGGTCATGCGACACAGGCGCCGATGAGCGGGATTGGTGATACGTTTCCGGCGCAATCACGTTAAATGTCGCTGTCAGAGATTGCAGAAATGACGTGGAAGTGCAATAAGGACTGCGCTTGCTTCTGGTAGAGTAAAGGGTTCTTTATTCAGCCAACGCGTTTCCTGAGATTGACAGGGCCATTTAACAGGATAACAGCTGCGGGTGGAGTGTCATTCCACCCGCGGCTGTTAGGGGCACGTGTCAGCTGTTCAAATCAGCTGACATGTGCCAGAAAAGATGTGAGCTCAGCACCAGAACCCACATCAAAGGGAGAGACCTGACATGTGCCGTACATGTACGGCACATTTTGCGAAGGGGTTAAAGCCATTCCCTTGTTATAATTTAAGGAGGTCCTTTGGTAAGAGTAAGTGCTGTGTAAAATAACTTTGCATTTCTGCTCTTTTTCCCCTGGCACTAGAGGAGCCGAGTAGTGCTCTGAGTGTCAGTGTGAACGCGCACACAATGCACTGCTAGCTGTGAGAATTCTTCATTGTCATTGTTGGGAACAGCAGTCAAGTGACTTCAAGTACGTGATTTGCACTTCCATACACAATCCGACTATAAAAGTAAATTGAGTCAGTCTGCGGCCGTCTAGTCGGATTGTGACTGGGAGTATGCATATCACATACTTGCAGTTACATGACCATCATTCCCGACGCTGACACCGGAAAATCCTCACAGCAAGCAGTGTGTGCGCTAAGAGCATTCCCAACTTTCAAGGTTGTTTCAAGGTGGAAAGTTATCCTTTATCCGCTAATGGTTGGACCCCAAGCATTTTCGAAAACTAGAGCAGAGGTCGATCATCCGTACTATCGCTCCATTAATTGTTAATGGGAGTGCCGGAGATACTGATCCCAGCGCCCTGCTGATCTTTGGTGTTCCCATTATAATGAATGGAGCAGTAGTGTGGATGCCTCTGCTCCATTTTTCTCAGGATCGGTGGGAACCACAGCAGTTGGACCCTCAGTGATTGGAAAGTTATTGCCTATCCCATACAGTTGTGGCCAAAAGTATGGACACCCCTGCAATTCTGTCAGATAATACTCAGTTTCTTCCTGAAAATGATTGCAAACACAAATTCTTTGGTATTATTATCTTCATTTAATTTGTCTTAAATGAAAAAACACAAAAAGAATTGTCCTAAAGCCAAATTGGATATAATTCCACAACAAACATAAAAATGAGGGTGGACAAAAGTATTGGCACTGTTCGAAAAATCATGTGATGCTTCTCTAATTTGTGTAATTAACAGCACCTGTACCTTACCTGTGGCACCTAACAGGTGTTGGCAATAACTAAATCACACTTGCAGCCAGTTGACATGGATTAAAGTTGACTCAACCTCTGTCCTGTGTCCTTGTGTGTACCACATTGAGCATGGAGAAAAGAAAGAAGACCAAAGAACTGTCTGAGGACTTGAGAAACCAAATTGTGAGGCAGCATGAGCAATCTCAAGGCTACAAGTCCATCTCCAAAGACCTGAATGTTCCTGTGTCTACCGTGCGCAGTGTCATCAAGAAGTTTAAAGCCCATGGCACTGTGGCTAACCTCCCTAGATGTGGACGGAAAAGAAAAATTGACAAGAGATTTCAATGCGAGATTGTGCGGATGTTGGATAAAGAACCTCGACAAACATCCAAACAAGTTCAAGCTGCCCTGCAGTCCAAGGGTACAACAGTGTCAACCCGTACTATACGTCGGCGTCTGAATGAAAAGGGACTGTATGGTAGGAGACCCAGGAAGACCCACTTCTTACCCCTAGACATAAAAAAGCCAGGCTGGAGTTTGCCAAAACTTACCTGAAAAAGCCTAAAACGTTTTGGAAGAATGTTCTCTGGTCAGATGAGACAAAAGTAGAGCTTTTTGGGCAAAGGCATCAACATAGAGATTACAGGAGAAAAAAAGAGGCATTCAAAGAAAAGAACATGGTCCCTACAGTCAAACATGGTGGAGGTTCCCTGATGTTTTGGGGTTGCTTTGCTGCCTCTGGCACTGGACTGCTTGACCGTGTGCATGGCATTATGAAGTCTGAAGACTACCAACAAATTTTGCAGCATAATGTAGGGCCCAGTGTGAGAAAGCTGGGTCTCCCTCAGAGGTCATGGGTCTTCCAGCAGGACAATGACCCAAAACACACTTCAAAAAGCAATAGAAAATGGTTTGAGAGAAAGCACTGGAGACTTCTAAGGTGGCCAGACCTGAATCCCATAGAACACCTGTGGAGAGATCTAAAAATGGCAGTTTAGAGAAGGCACCCTTCAAATATCAGGGACCTGGAGCAGTTTGCCAAAGAAGAATGGTCTAAAATTCCAGCAGAGCATTGTAAGAAACTCATTGATGGTTACCGGAAGCGGTTGGTCACAGTTATTTTGGCTAAAGGTTGTGCAACCAAGTATTAGGCTGAGGGTGCCAATACTTTTGTCTGGCCCATTTTTGGAGTTTTGCTTTTTGCTTCATTCTCTTTTGTGTTTTTTCATTTAAGACAAATTAAATGAAGATAATAATACCAAAGAATTTGTGTTTGCAATCATTTTCAGGAAGAAACGGAGTATTATCTGACAGAATTGCAGGGGTGTCAATACTTTTGGCCACAACTGTAGATAGGGAATAACTTTCGAGATTTTTTTTATATGTTTTACACCCATTCTGTACATTGAATTGGAGGGTCACCCAGTTCTTAAACCCCCACCAGTTGTTAAACAAAGACCTAGAAGATCGCAGCTCAGGAGACAAAAGAGCATCCACACCGCGCAGAGTGCATCCAGTAAGTAGTAAGTCACAGTCCTGTCTCCAAAGCTGTGAACTTCTAAGAGGTATTTTGAGAAATCGGTGGGGGGCTTAGGTCCCACCCCTTTATGCCTCTTCTTCACACTGAGCCAACTTCAGACTCACACCAATCTGCTGAGAATTAATGGATCTGACACATATAAGAGATCTTCCAAAAGTTAAGTTACTGTTTAAATGTTTAGTAAAGCTTCTGCCTAGGACCAAGCAGTACTTTGGGTTCATGTATGGTCCGCAGTCTGATGATGGCTGGTTACAACAACTTCAAGCATCTGCTTACCAGTGTTAAGGACATTCTGAGAGTTTTAGGTTAATGCAATACAATTGTATTTGTGGCTGACCTGACACTATAATTGATTGCTGTTCTAAGCTTCGCAATGTATTCATGTACTGATGGAAGTTCTGATGATGTGTAACTGTACTGACGGTTATTCTGGTGATGTATTACAGTACAGACTGTGGTTCTGTTGATGTATTACTGCACTGACAGTGGTTTTGGAGATGTTTTACTGCACTGAGGGTGGTTTTGGTGATGCTTTACTGCACTAATGGAGGTTCTAGTGATTTACTGCACAGATTGTGGTTCTGGTGATGTATTACTATACTGGTTCTGATGATGTTCTACTGCACAGACGGTGGTTCCAGTGATTTATTACTGCACAGACGGTGGTTCCAGTGATTTATTACTGCACAGGCGGTGGTTCTGGTGATGTTTTACTGCACTGACGGCGATTCTGGTGATGTACTACTGTACCGATAGTGGTTCTGGTGATGTTTTACTGCACTGACAGTGGTTCTGGTGAAGTATTAATCTGCTGATGGTAGTACTGGTCATGTAGATGTTGTAATCTTTAATTTATGAGACATGATAATAAAAAAAATATAAGATCAGTGTGCTGGACTTAAAATACAGCTGTCTGAATGTCTGCCATCTGAACAAGAAATTGACTAAGTCTCCAAACACTATAGACAGCTGTCCGATCATTCGGCCAGTAGCTATCTCGCCCGGCTCTCCCAAATACAGGATTACTCACTCTGTTGAGCGTTCCTGTGTCCTATATGAGAGTGGTTGTTGGACATCTCTGGCAGCAGCTTATCACTTAGAGAACAAAAAGTCTATAGTCCGAAATCAGACATGCTGGAATCGTATCTCCTCTGACAATCATCAGTCAGAGGCCCCCATACTCATTGGACCGTCAGCGGAGCCTGTTGGCGTCAGTGGACTTTGCCACATTTAGTCTAATGTGTATGGTGGTCTTCTATCTGAAGGGCATAGGCACTGTTAGGGTATGTGCACATGACTTCTATTAGAATTCTGTGAATTTGTGGAGTTTTTCAGACAGAAGATGCTTCAGGAAACACAGTCGTTGTTTTGTCCTGAAATAACATTTTTTTGCTTCTTTTCCGACATCTTTTAGCCTTCAGTTTTTATTTTTTTAAATGAGCCAGTCACTTATCTTAGGTGCTTCATGTCTTGGGAAACGTGAAGTGGTTAAAAACCTCAAAAAACTGAACATATGAACAGCAAGTGGTCTTGCTGTGTATGAGTTCATTCTTTTTAGCATATATTTAGTACTTTTTCAGGCGGTTTACAGCGCGGATCTGTCAAGAAAAAGCATTGTGTGCACATATCCTTAGTCTGACTAATCAGTGGGGGGTGTGACCACTTAAAGGGCCTAGGGCAGCATGAATGCTAAATACAGCCCTGCCTGTGAGGATAAGCAGGGAGAAGCTTTACCCGTAGGAAGATGTTCCCCCAGTGAATATTCTGATCTAATATGGGAGATCCCAGCGGTACTGAGGTAAGAAGAGGCTGCTCACACTGCTGTCCACCCTGTATATCTGATCTAATACTGGAGATACATGGGGTGCTGAGGTAAGAAGAGGCTGATCACACTAATGTCCACCCTGTCTATTTGATCTAATACTGGAGATACATGGGGTACTGAGGTAAGAAGAGGCTGATCACACTGATGTCCAACCTGCCTATCTGATCTAATACTGGAGATACCAGAGGTGCTGAGGTAAGAAGAGGCTGCTCACTCTGCTGTCCACCCTGTTTATCTGCCCTAATACTGGAGATACAAGGAGTGCTGAGGTAAGAAGAGGCTGCTCACACTGCTGTCCACCCTGTCTATCTGACCTAATACTGGAGATACAAGGAGTGCTGAGGTAAGAAGAGGCTGCTCACATTGCTGTCCACCCTGTCTATCTGACCTAATACTGGAGATACATGGGGTACTGAGGTAAGAAGAGGCTGCTCATACTGCTGTCCACCCTGTCTATCTGATCTAATACCGAGCAAAACATCTGTGCAAATGAACATAGAATTGAATAGAGCCGCGCATGCGCCTGGACTCATTTGTCTGTGTGTTCTTAAAAATAGTCAAGAAAGCGTTCATAGAAATGAATAGAGACCCATGCATGCACATAAAATTCTTCGACGTGTGTTCTGAAAACATCTGAACAAGCGGACACAGAAGCAAATAGAGATCCGCGCATGCACTCACCTCTACCTGAGTTATGAAAATAGCCAAGTAAGGCTGGTTTCACATTAGCGCTTTTGTGCGCAGCGCATCGGGCGCACCAGTGCGCATGCGCACTGCGCACCTATATTTAACATGATGTGCGCATGGTCTTGCGCATATTTGCGCTTTCGTGCGCATGCGTTTTTTTGTCTTTCGCGCCAGGCGCGTCAGACGCAACATGTTGCATTTTTGGTTCCGCCCTGTCTCGTTAAAACAACGCATGTGCACGGAATGCGCACGGAATGCGCAAAAACACCACATTGGAGCCTATGGGAGCGCAATACTTGCGCATGGTCTTGCGCACGCTTGCGTTTTTATGCGCATGCGTTTTTTAAATAAACATGACTGAAATTTGGTCTAGACAGTAAAAAAAAAAATTAAACCAAGGTGATAAAATGGTGTGGGCACTGGGATTCCACAATACTTTAAGGATTGCTCACGAGTGGACACACAGCACAAGCTGCACCAATGTAAGTATGAAAAACCTAATGTCTGGCTGAAATTTCAATACATTTCTATGTACTTATGTCTCTTTTTTTTTTTATTGCAGCATGTCTTCATCTGGTGAGGAATATGTCCCCGGGACAGGGCAAGAGGCAGAAGAAGTGAGTACTATGCTTCCGTATGGATTTGAAAAAATAAACACATGTGATTAATTTTTTTGGTTTAATTTTCAGACCTCATCCTCCATCACGCCACCACCACCGGAGGAACGGCAGGAGCAGCAAGGCCAAGTGCGGGCGGGAAGACGTGATGTAAGTACAGACGGACTGTTTTTTTTTTTACTTAATTTCTATGCTGGTTTATTTCCTTTTTTTTTGGAACTGTATTGTATTGTTTTTTTTTATGTTTTTGGTAAATTTTTATTAGTATTTTTTGGTAATTTTCCTAGTTTTTTTTGCTGCTTTTTCGGTTACAGATTTTTTTTAAACTTAATTTCTAGTCTGGTTTATTTTCTTTTTTTTTTGTAACTGTATTGTATTGTATTTTTTTTATGTTTTTGGTAAATTTTTATTAGTATTTTTTGGTAATTTTCCTAGTTTTTTTGGCTGCTTTTTTGGTTACAGATTTTTTTTAAACTTAATTTCTAGGCTGGTTTATTTTCTTTTTTTTTTGGAACTGTATTGTATTGTATTTTTTTTATGTTTTTGGTAAATTTTTATTAGTATTTTTTGGTAATTTTCC